>NC_029794.2:92083528-92092482 GCF_000816755.2 Arachis ipaensis
TCAATTGGACTTCTGTAGCTCCAGAAATTCCATTCTGAGTGCAGAGAGGTTAGGATCCAACAGCATCAGCAGTCCTTTTTCAGCCTGAATCAGATTTTTGCTCAGCTCCCTCAATTTTAGCCAGAAAATACCTGAAATTATAGAAAAACACACAAACTCATAGTAAAGTCCAGAAATTTGAATTTTGCCTAGAAACTAATGAAAATAAACTAAAAACAAACTAAAACATACTAAAAACTATATGAAATTAACCCCAAAAAGCGTATAAAATACCCACTCATCACAACACCAAACTTGAACTGTTGCTTGTCCCCAAGCAACTAGACAAATAAAATAGAATACAAGTGAGTCAAGAAACAATAATATCTCAGAGTTTTTGAGTGAAGCTCAGATTCTAATTAAATGAGCGGGGCTAGTAGCTTTTTGCTTTCGAACAGTTTTGGCATCTCACTTCATCCAATGAAGCTCAGAATGATTGGCATCTATAGGAACTTAAAATTCAGATAGTGTTATTGATTCTCCTAGTTCAGTATGTTGATTCTTGAACATAGCTACTTTTATGAGTCTTGGCCGTGGCCCTAAGCACTTTGTTTTCCAGTATTACCACCGGATACATAAATGCCACAGACACATAATTGGGTGAACCTTTTCAGATTGTGACTCAGCTTTGCTAAAGCCCCCAATTAGAGGTGTCCAGGGTTCTTAAGCACACTCTTCTCTTTGCTTTGGACCTTGACTTTAACTGCTCAGTCTCAAGTTCTCAGTTGACACCTTCACGCCACAAGCACATGGTTAGGGACAGCTTGGTCTAGCCGCTTAGACCAGGATTTGATTCCCTCAGGCCCTCCTATCCACTGATGCTCAAAGCCTTGGATCCTTTTTATTACCCTTGCCTTTTGGTTTTAAGGGTTATTGGCTTTTTCTGCTTGCTTTTTTTTTTGCAAGCCTTGTATTCACTGCTTTTTCTTGCTTCAAGAATCATTTTTATGATTTTTCAGATTACCAATAACATGTCTCATGTTTATCATTCTTTCAAGAGCCAACATATTTAACATTCAAGAACATCAAATTCCAAAGACATATGCACTGCTCAAGCATTCATTCAGAAGGCAGAAAGCATTGCCACCACATGTAAACAATTAGAATTTGTCTTATTAAAAACTCAAAAATTATTGCCTCCTTATTCTAAAGAAAATCTTCTATTTTATTCATGTTTAATGATGATGAGAAAAATAAATTATAGCTTAATTGGGGATAAAATCAAAATATAAATACTAATTGCCATTATATGACTCCTAAGGTAAAACTCAAATAATAGAAAAAAAGTTATCACAGGGTTAAGGTTAAGATCAGAACTCAACAACCTTGACTTTGGGAAGCGGATGCCTCTTTAGTCTGTGGGGTGCTTGGCCCTTCAAGAGATAGTTTCTGACGCTTTAGTTCTCTTAATTCACGCCCTTGCACCTCTTGTTCTCTGAGCAGTTTGCAAAGCATTCTGTTTTGATTTTGTTGTTCTTCCTTCAATTGGTCCATGGTTTCTTGCAACTTAGTGACAGATGCCTCAAGATGCTCCCAGTATTCAAATTGAGGGAGTTCTGGTAGGAATTCTTGTGTCCTCCTCTTGATGGGGTCATCCAGCATTTGTTATTTTTCCATTGTGATTTTAGTGATTGGTTGCTCCACTGAGATATACTCTGTTATTCCCATCTTTACTCCAGCATCTTTGCAGAGCATAGAGATTAGGCTTGGATAAGCCAACCTGGCATCCTTCGAGTTCTTATTGGCAAGTATGTAGAATTCAGATGGGATCAGTTGATGAACTTCTACTTCTTTTCCCAACATAATGCAATGGATCATCACTGCTCTTCTAATAATGACTTCAGAATGGTTGCTGGTGGGCAATATAGAACGCCCAATGAAGTCCAGCCATCCTCTGGTGACTGGTTTGAGATCTTCTCTCTTGAGTTGACTTGGGGCACCCTTCGTGCTGGTGGTCCACCTGGCTCCAGGGATGCATATATCCTCTAGAATCTTATCCAGGCCCTTGTTTGTTCTCATCATTCTCCTATTAAGGAGTCTGGGTCATCTTTCAGCTGAGGTAGCTTAAAGATCTCCCTGATTTTGTCAAGGTAGATGTGAACAATCTTTCCTCTGACCACAATCCTGTAGTCATAGAGGGCAGCTCTAGATATTTTCTGCCTGTCTGTTTGCCACAGATTAGCGTAGAATTCTTGAACCATATTCCTTCCCACTTTCGTTTCAGGATTAGCTAGGACTTCCTAGTTCCTGTTTCGAATCTGCTCTTGGATCTCCGGATATTCATCTTTTTTCAGATCGAACTTGACTTCTGGAATCACAGATCTTAGACCCATTATTTTGTAGTAATGGTCTGAATGTTCTTTGATTAAGAACCTCCCTTGATTCCAAAGTGGTTTTGGAATTCTCTCTTTCTTGCCTCTTGGAGTGGGTTATTTTCCTTTAGGAGCCATGATCTTAGTGGGTATGGTTTAGTGATCACGGATAAACACACCAAACTTAGAGGATTGCTTGTCCTCAAGAAAAATAAAAGAAAGGAGATGGATAGAAGGAGAGCTAGTGTTGAATGGTGGATGAGAGGAAGGAGGCCGAATGTGTCTTTAAAAGGGAGGGGGTGGGTTTTCAAAAATAAGGAGAAAGATAAGATAGAAGATATGATTTAAAAAGAGATAAGTATGATAAGAAAAGATATAATTTAAAATTGAAAAGATATGAAAGATATTTGAAAAAGATAAATTTGGATTTTTTGAAAAAGATAATATGGAGATTTGAAAAAGATATTGATTAGTTGAAAAGATTTTTGAATAAAAAGAGATAGATTTGTTTTGAAAATTATGAAAAAGAGTTGAATTGGATAAAAAAAAAGGATTTGTGCTTATGGATTAAAATACATTTGATATTTTTAAAGTGGGGTTTTTAGAAATTAGGGATTTTAGAAATCAGGGTTTGTAACATGTTTATGCAAGAAATCATGAATTGAAACATGAAAATTCAGATTAAAATGAAAAATATGAAGAAAAAACGAATTTACCTCCTCCCCACCATCCTGGCGTTTGAACGCCCAAACGCTGCATGTTTTGGGCGTTCAACGCCCAACTGTTGCTTCTCCTGAGCGTTCAACGCCCAGCTGTTGCTTCTTTTTGGCGTTGAACGCCAGGAACTCCTTTGTCACTGGGCATTTTTCTGAACGCCCAGGACGCTGTAAATCTGGCGTTAAACGCCTAGAAGGAGCTTCTTTCTGGCGTTTAACACCCAGATGGCTATCCTTACTGGCGTTCAACGCCCAGTGGATGCTTCTTTTGGGCGTTGAATGCCCAAAACAGACTTTTACTGGCGTTTTCTTGCCAGTGAGCTCTTTTTCTCTGTTTTATGTGCAGAATCCTTCTGTAACCCTGTAAAATCTTATACAATTGACTCTTTACCTTAGTATCAATGAACTTTATATAAACAAATAAAATCAAGAATAGGGCAAAATGCTTAGAGGAAGTGATGCCCCATGGCTAGGTTGCCTCCCAGCAAGCACTTCTTTATTGTCTTTAGCTGGACCTTGCTGAGTTTTTAATCTAGCCTCAGCCTTGAGCACTCTTGCTCAACATTGCCTTCAAGATAGTGCTTGATTCTCTGTCCATTAACAATGAACTTCTTATCAGAATCAATATCTTGAAGCTCCACATAATCATATGGTGATACACTTGTAATCACATATGGTCCTCTCCACCGAGACTTCAGTTTCCCAGGAAATAGCCTGAGCCTAGAGTTAAACAACAGAACCTTTTGTCCCGGTTCAAAGATTCTAGATGACAGCTTTCTGTCATGCCGCCTTTTTTATTTCTCTTTGTAAAGCTTGGCATTTTCGAAAGCAGTGAATCTGAATTCCTCTAGCTCATTCAGCTGGAGCAATCTTTTCTCTCCAGCTAATTTGGCATCAAAGTTAAGGAATCTGGTTGCCCAGTAGGCCTTATGTTCCAGTTCCACGGGCAGGTGACAAGCCTTACCATACACAAGTTGGTAAGGAGAGGTCCCTATGGGAGTTTTGAATGCTGTTCTGTAAGCCCACAGAGCATCATCCAAGCTTCGTGCCCAATCCTTTCTATGGGTACTTACAGTCCGTTCCAGGATTCTTTTTAGTTCTCTGTTAGAGGCTTCAGCTTGCCCATTTGTCTGTGCATGATATGGAGTTGCCACCTTATGGCGAATCCTATACCGGACCATGACAGAGTAAAGCTGTTTGTTGCAGAAGTGAGTGCCGCCATCACTGATTAGTACCCTAGGGACACCAAATCTGCTGAATATGTGTTTCTAGAGGAACTTTAGTACTGTTTTAGTATCATTGGTGGGTGTGGAAATGGCCTCTACCCATTTTGATACATAGTCAACTGCCACTAGAATATAAGTGTTTGAGTATGATGGTGGGAAAGGCCCCATGAAATCAATTCCCCATACATCAAACAACTCAATCTCCAAGATTCCTTGTTGAGGCATGGCATAACTATGAGGCAGATTACCAACTCTCTGGCAACTGTCACAGTTACGTACAAACTCTCGGGAATCTCTATAGAGTGTAGGCCAGTAGAAACCACATTGGAGGACCTTGGTGGCTGTTCGCTCACCTCCGAAATGGCCTCTATATTGTGATCCATGGCAATGCCATAGGATCCTCTGCGCTTCTTCTCTAGGCACACACCTACGAATTATTGAATTCACTTCTCTTCCTCTTAGTTTTATTGCTTTCAATTTCAATTACAATTGTCTTGGATCTTGGGTTGGAGAATTGAAGAAATTCTATTTCAATCTCATCCTTGGATCTCTCTGTTTTATTTACTGCTTGATTGAATTTAATTTCTGTTAATTTCTAGGGAGCAAGTTGTGATGCCAAACAAAAACACTGAGAAACCCAAGGAGAAGGACAACCAGCTACATAGCTCAAAGAAAGTAACCCAGGGACAGCAGCAAATAGGAAAGAGCATCACACCTCCACTACCTTATCCCCAGAGGTTCAACAAAGAGGTTAAGGACCAGCATTTTCACAAGTTCCTTGAGATTTTTAAGAAGCTAGAAATCAATATTCCCTTGGCTGAAGCACTTGAGAAAATGCCTCTGTATGCCAAATTCTTGAAGGAGCTTGTCAACAAGAAAAGAAGCTGGGATGAGAAAGAAAGCATAGTAATTACTGAGGAATGCAGGGCCTTGATTCAAAAGGGGCTTCCTCCCAAGCTTGAGGACCCAGGGAGCTTCCTGTTGCCTTGCACCATGGGGGAATTGACCATCACTAAAGCAATGTGCGATCTCGGAGCAAGTATTAACTTAATACCATCCTCCCTGGTGAAAAAGCTGCATATAGAGGAGGTCAAACCAGTACAAATGTCTCTGGAGCTGGTAGATAAGTCAATGGTATACCCCAGGGGTGTAATTGAAAATCTTTTGGTCAAGGTGGACAGTTTTATATACCCTGCTGATTTTGTGGTTCTAGAATCAAACGATGATGATGGTGACTCTGTTATACTGGGAAGGCCATTCTTGGCCACTGCTAGAGCTATCATAGACGTAGAGGAAGGGGAATTAACTCTCAGGATGCATGACCAGAGTGTCACTCTGAAGGTATTACCAGAGGCACAATTTAGCAAGGAGAAGAAAGACTATATGAAAAATGACCAGGAAGGTCACAGCAACATCCCAATGCTAAGGATTGTGCAGACTGATGAAGAAGCCCAAGAGGATATTAGAGTATTAGCCACTGAAAAAAGAGGTCCCCAAGGAAAGCCTACGGCCAGAAAAGAAAGATCAACAAAAGGAAAGATGAAACGCAAAAACAAAGCAAAAAGGGGTTGGAAGAATAGAAAGATTCCAACAGAGGGGCTTTCCAAAGGTGACAAAGTGCAACTGATATATCAACAGCTGGGGGCAAATCAACAAACCGAGGACTACTACACTGTCAGCAACATACTCTCATTAGAGCATGCTGAAATTGAACACCAGAGAACAAAGAAGAGGATCACGGTCAGAGGAGACAAATTGAGGCCCTACAAGCACCAACCACCATAAAAGAAAGCCTCAATGTCAAGCTAATGACAATAAAAGAGCGCTTCATGGGAGGCAACCCATGCTTTAAGATTCATGTCATTTTAAATTCAATAAGTTATGATCATTCGAGCATGAGCCGATTTAGGGACACAATTGATCCTTCATGAAAAAAAAAAGAGAAAAAGAAAATTAGGAAGAAAGCAATTCTTATAAACATTTAACTAAGAGTGACAGTGGGATTTCACTAATTGAAGGAAGAGACACAATTTCTTTATACATGACCAACCATTAAGTTTGGTGTCCTCCAAGGAGAGTCACGGTTCAAATGGATATGAGAATTGATGATTCATATAATATTAATAAAAGGTATATTCTTGCCACGGTTTGACAAAACTAATATATGTTGTCTTGTGGTGATGACTAGGTGGTCAAAGAATCTTCAATGAAAGAGACAAGACAAAGGAAAGCATAGCATGAGGACAAAATCTCATCACATGCTTCAAAAAAGGGGGCACAACAGAAAGAAGAACAAAAGAAATGCAAACCAATAGGTTGTATCTATACTTAATCTTTGCTGTTGAGAAATACTTCTGATTGATGTCTTGTTAAAGTGTTCATTTAGTTCAAACAAATTCAAATTTCTTTTAAAATAAGTAAGCTAGTCTATGTGTGTGCTTGTGTGTTTACTTCCACTTAGCAAAAAGTATGTTTTGTCCCCTGCATCTTTAAGTTCAATAAAAGAAATGTTTGAATGTGAAGTAAGATAGTCTCTGTTAGATAGAAGTAGAATAAAAGTAAGTGGTGGTATGTGTGTGATTGTATAATAGCTCACTTTTAGTGAATAAAGAGCCAGGATATCTCCTTCTAAGTATAGAGTGGCCTACTGTCTATGAATCTCAATTGAATAAAAATCCTTGGTTAGAAAGAAAAACAAAAAGAAAGAAAAAAAAAAGGGGAAGTGACAGAACAAAAGAAAAACAAAAAGAAACAAAGCTGGACACCAATAGCTTGAACCTTAGAATATATGCCTGTGGTGTCTTTGTATTAGGATCTGCTTGGATTACTAAGTTCTTTGGAGTGCATCAACACTCGGTGACTTGGGTTAACTAACCCGGGATCATCGGCTGAAAGTCCACTATCAAGAGCAACCTAACTACAAGGCACTTAGTAGCCCAAAGAGGTGCTGGGCATCAATGTTCTAAGAAGACTTGATTCGCTTGACTAAATCAACCACCAAACTAAAATTGCTCAATCCTTCAATCCCTGTGGGATCGACCTCACTCCCGTGAGTTTTTATTACTTGATGCGACTCGGTGCACTTGCCGGTTAGATTTGTGTGTTTTGGGAGAAATTCATTTTTCCACCAAAATACTCATCAATTCCTGAATGGCGAACAAATGCTCATCCGGAAAGGTTTCAGAGATCTCAATAGAGGGGGAGGACGCCCCTTCCACTGGTTCTATCCGGGACAGATGGTCAGCCACTTGGTTTTCTGTCCCTTTTCTGTCTCTTATTTCTATATCAAACTCTTGCAGAAGTAACACCCATCTTATGAGTCTGGGTTTTGAATCCTGCTTTGTGAGTAGATATTTAAGAGCAGCATGATCTGTGTACACAATCACTTTTGATCCTACTAAGTATGATCTAAACTTGTCAATGGCATAAACCACTGCAAGCAATTCTTTTTCTGTGGTTGTGTAATTTTTCTAGGCATCATTCAAAACACGGCTAGCATAATAAGTGACATGCAGAAGCTTGTCATGCCTCTGCCCCAGTACTGCACCAATGGCGTGATCACTAGCACCACACATTAATTCGAACGGTAATCTCCAGTCTGGTGCAGAGATAACTGGTGCTGTGACCAGCTTAACTTTCAGAGTTTTAAATGCCTGCAAACACTCTGTGTCAAACACAAATGGCGTGTCATCAGCTAGCAGGTTGCTTAGAGGTTTTGCAATTTTTGAAAAATCCTTTATAAACCTCCTATAGAATCCTACATGCCCCAGAAAGCTTCTGATTGCCTTAACATTGGCAGGTGGTGGTAATTTTTCAATTACCTCTATTTTAGCTTGATCCACCTCTATTCCCTTGTTTGAAATTTTATGCCCAAGGACAATCCCTTCAGTCACCATAAGTGACATTTTTCCCAGTTTAAAACCAGGTTGGTCTCTTGGCATCTTTTCAAAACCAGTGTCAGGTGATCAAGACAGGAGCTGAATGAGTCTCCATATACTGAGAAGTCATCCATGAAGACTTTCAGAAATTTTTCCACCATATCAGAGAAAATAGAGAGCATGCATCTCTGAAAGGTTGCAGGCGCATTACACAGCCCAAAAGGTATCCTTCTGTAAGCAAATACTCCAGATGGACATGTGAATGCTGTTTTCTCTTGATCCTGGGGATCTACTGCAATTTGGTTGTAGCCTGAATAGCCATCCAAAAAGCATTAATAATTATGACCTGCTAGTCTTTCTAGCATCTGGTCTATGAATGGTAAAGGAAAATGATCCTTTCTGGTGGCTGTATTGAGCCTTCTATAATCAATACACATGCGCCACCTTGTAACTGTTCTTGAAGGAACCAGTTCATTTTTTTCATTATGAACCACTGTCATGCCTCCCTTTTTAGGGACAACTTGAACAGGACTCACCCAGGGGCCATCTGAAATAGGATAAATAATCCCAGCCTCTAGTAATTTAGTGACCTCTTTCTGCACCACTTCCTTCATGGTTGGATTTAGCCGCCTTTGTGGTTGAACCACTGGCTTAGCATCGTCCTCCAATAAGATCTTGTGCATGCATCTAGCTGGGCTTATGCCCTTAAGGTCACTTATGGACCACCCAAGAGCTGTCTTGTGTGTCCTTAGCACTTGAATTAGTGCTTCCTCTTCCTGTGGT
>NC_029794.2:92092525-92093970 GCF_000816755.2 Arachis ipaensis
TTAATTTCAAGAGTCCTGAGATAATCTGCAAAGCGAGCAAATTGCTTATCCTGCTCCTCTTGGCGGAATTTTTGAGGATAATGTATCTTGGCTTTATATTCCTCAACCTTGGTTGCTGTAGGTTTATTTCCTACAGAAATAGTTGAAGAAGCCTTTTTAGAGGGGTTGTCATCAGCACTTGTGTGTGTCTGATCCCTCTCTGGCAATTGAGTGCCAGAGTTAGAAGCTGGAGTGACGTTAGACGCCAATTCCTCATCTGTTCCTGGCATCTGAACGCCAGAACTGTGCTTCCTTTGGGCGTTCAACGCCAGTTCCTTGCTTGTTTCTGGCGTTGAACGCCAGTCCTGAGCATGGTCTGGGCGTTCAGCGCCAGCCTTCCACCCAATTTCTGGCGTTTTAACGCCAGAATTATTTTTTCCTGGGCTCTTACTGTCCTCAGATGGATTTTGGGTGGTTTGCTCATTCCTTGGCTTTCTGCTGCCTTGAGGTGGGGTATTTAATGTTTTCCCACTTCTTAATTGAACTGCTTGGCATTCTTCTGTTATTTGTTTTGATAGCTGCTGTTTTGTTTGCTTCAATTGTTCTTCCATATTTATATTAGCCATCCTTGTCTCTTGTAGTCTATCTTTGAATTCGGCTAACTGTTGTGTTAGAAAGTCCAATTGCTGATTGAATTTAGCAGCTTGTTCTACAGGACTGAGTTCAACAGTTACTGTTTTAACCTCTTCTTTCATGGAAGGGTCACTGCTTAGGTAAAGATGCTGATTTCTGGCAACTGTATCAATGAGCTCTTGAGCTTCTTCAATTGTCTTTCTCATGTGGATAGCTCCACCAGCTGAGTAATCTAGAGAGATCTGAGCTCTTTCTGTAAGCCCATAATAGAAGATGTCTAACTGAACCCACTCTGAAAATATTTCAGTGGGGCATTTTTGTAGCATCTCTCTGTATCTCTCCCAGGCATCATAAAGAGATTCATTATCTCCGTGTTTAAAGCCTTGGATGTCCAGCCTTAGCTGTGTCATCCGTTTTGGAGGAAAGTATTGATTCAGGAATTTTTCTGTCAGCTGTTTCCATGTCCTTATGCTAGCCTTAGGTTGGTTATTTAACCACCTCTTGGCTTGGTCTTTTACAGCAAATGGAAACAGTAATAATCTGTAGACATCCTGATCTACTTTCTTATCATGTACTGTGTCAGCAATTTGTAAAAACTGTGCCAGAAACTCTGTAGGTTCTTCCTGTGGAAGACCGAAATACTGGTAGCTTTGCTGCAACATGATAATGAGCTGAGGATTCAACTCAAAGCTATTGACTCCAATGGAGGGTATGCAGATACTACTCCCATATAAAGCAGTAGAGGGGTTAGTATATGACCCCAGAGTCCTTCTGGACTGTTCATTTCCACTTAGATCCATGATGGAGAAAGGGAGATGATGTAATAAAAAAAT
>NC_029794.2:92105012-92132914 GCF_000816755.2 Arachis ipaensis
GGCAGTAAATGTAACACTTGTTTTGAAAAATATTTTTAATAACTAAGAAAAAATATTATTTTTATTTTTATTTTTATTTTTTTTTTGAAAAGAATATAAAAGACTCTGACCCAAAAGACAAAATTTTCCTAATCTAAGCAATAGGATTCACCGTCAGTTGTTCAAACTCAAACAATCCCCGACAACAGTGCCAAAAACTTGGTGCACGAAATTGTAATGTTAATGTTCACATTACTCTCTTACAACTTTGCACAACTAACCAGCAAGTGCACTGGGTCGTCCAAGTAATACCTTACATGAGTAAGGGTCGATCCCATAGAGATTGTTGGCTTGAAGCAAGCTATGGTTATCTCGTAACTCTTAGTCAGGATATAATATCAATAATAATTCTTAATTTGAATTGTAAAAAATAAGAAGGGCAGAACCCAAATTATACTTGTATGCAGTAAGGGAGAATATGTTGGAGTTTTGGAGATGCTTTGTCTTCTGAAACTCTGCTTTCCCCCTGTCTTCTTCTTCACGCACGCAAGGTTCCTCCAATGGCAAGCTGTGTGTTAGTGGATCACCGTTGTCAATGGCTACCATCCATTCATTCATTCTACGGTGAAACGGAAGTGGTTGTCAGGCATGCGTTCGTGGGGGAATGATGATGATTGTCACGTTCATCACATTCATGTTGAAGTGTGAATGGATATCTTAGATAGGAACACGCATGTTTGAATGGAAAACAGAAATACTTGCATTAATTCATCGAGACACAGCAGAGCTCCTCACCCCCAACAATGGAGTTTAGAGACTCATGCTGTCAAAGAGTACAAAATTCAGATCTAAAATGTCATGAGATATAAAATAAGTCTCTAAAAGTTGTTTAAATACTAAACTAGTAACCTAGGTTTACAGAAAATGAGTAAACTATGATAGATAGTGCAGAAATCCACTTCTGGGGCCCACTTGGTGTGTGCTGGGGCTGAGACTAAAGCTTCTCACGTGCCTAGGCTGTTTTGGGCGTACAACACCAGGCTGTAACCTATTTCTGGCATTGAACTCCAACTTGTAACGTGTTTCTGGCGCTGGACGCCAGACTGCAACATGGAACTGGCATCGAATGCCAGTTTACGTCGTCTATCCTTGAGCAAAGTATGGACTATTATATATTGGTGGAAAGCCCTGGATGTCTACTTTCCAACGCAATTGGAAGCGCATCAATTGGACTTTTGTAGCTCCAGAAATTCTATTCCGAGTGAAGAGAGGTCAGGATCCAATAGCATCAGCAGTCCTTTTTCAGCCTGAATAAGATTTTTGCTCAGCTCCCTCAATTTTAGCCAGAAAATACCTGAAATTACAGAAAAATACACAAACTCATAGTAAAGTCCAGAAATATGAATTTTTCCTAGAAACTAATGAAAATAAACTAAAAACTAACTAAAACATACTAAAAACTATATGAAATTAACCCCAAAAAGCGTATAAAATATCCGCTCATCACTCTCCAATCCTTCTTATGACTTAAGATCTCTTTCATGAACTTGGCATAAGAAGGTATTTGCTCAAGTTCCTCTGCAAACGGAATCTTAATTTCAAGAGTCTTGAGATAATCTGCAAAGCGAGCAAATTGCCTATCCTACTCCTCTTGGCGGTGTTTTTGAGGATAAGGTATCTTGGCTTTATATTCCTCAACCTTGGTTGCTGCAGGTTTATTTGCTACAGAAATGGTTGAAGAAGCCTTTTTAGAGGGGTTGTCATCAGCACTTGTGTGTGTCTGATCCCTCACTGGCATTTGAGTGCCAGAGTTAGAAGCTGGAGTGACGTTAGACGCCAACTCCTCATCTGTTCCTGGCGTCTGAACGCCAGAACTGTGCTTCCTTTGGGCGTTCAACGCCAGTTCCTTGCTTGTTTCTGGCGTTGAACGCCAGTCCTGAGCATGGTCTAGGCGTTCAGCGCCAGCCTTCCACCCAATTTCTGGCGTTTTAACGCCAGAATTATTTTTTTCTGGGCTCTTACTGTCCTCAGATGGATTTTGGGTAGTTTGCTCATTTCTTGGCTTCCTGCTGCCTTGAGATGGGGTATTTAATGTCTTCCCACTTCTTAATTGAACTGCTTGGCATTCTTCTGTTATTTGTTTTGACAACTGCTGCTTTGTTTGCTTTAATTATACTTCCATATTTATATTAGCCATCCTTGTCTCTTGTAGTCTATCCTTGAATTCGGCTAACTGCTTTGTTAGAAAGTCCAATTGCTGATTGAATTCAGCAGCTTGTTCTACAGGACTGAGTTCAGCAGTTACTGTTTTAGCCTCTTCTTTCATGGAAGGGTCACTGCTTAGGTACAGATGCTGATTTCTGGCAACTGTATCAATGAGCTCTTGAGCTTCTTCAATTGTCTTTCTCATGTGGATAGATCCACCAGCTGAGTAATCTAGAGAAATCTGAGCCTTTTCTGTAAGCCCATAATAGAAGATGTCTAACTGAACCCACTCTGAAAAAATTTCAGAGGGGCATTTTCGTAGCATCTCTCTGTATCTCTCCCAGGCATCATAGAGAGATTCATTATCTCCTTGTTTAAAGCCTTGGATGTCCAGCCTTAGCTGTGTCATTCGTTTTGGAGGAAAGTATTGATTCAGGAATTTTTTTGTCAGCTGTTTCCATGTCCTTATGCTAGCCTTAGGTTGGTTATTTAACCACCTCTTGGCTTGGTCTTTTACAGCAAATAGAAATAGTAATAATCTATTGACATCCTGATCTACTTCCTTATCATGTACTGTGTCAGCAATTTGTAAAAAATGTACCAGAAACTCTGTAGGTTCTTCCTGTAGAAGACCGGAATACTGGCAGCTTTGCTACACCATGATAATGAGCTGAGGATTCAACTCAAAGCTACTGACTCCAATGGAGGGTATGCAGATACTACTCCCATATGAAGCAGTAGAGGGGTTAGCATATGACCCCAGAGTCCTTCTGGACTGTTCATTTCCATTTAGATCCATGATGGAGAAAGGGAGATGATGTAAAATAAAAAATTATTTTTATTTATTTATTTATTTATTTATTTATTTCGAAAATAAAATAAATTAAAATAAAATAAATAAAAATGGGTGAAGATTTTTGAAAAAAATGAGGAGAGAGAAAGTGGTTAGGAAGTGTTGAAAAAGATATGATTTTTTTTTTCGAAAAGGGTTTTAAATTTTGAAATAGAAAAAAAATCTGAATTTTAAAATTGATTTTCGAAAAATTACTTTAAAATAGAGGGAAAAGATATTTTTGAATTTAATGAGGAAAGAGAAAAATAATAAAATAACACAAGATCTAAAATTTTAAGATCTAATGCTCCTTGTTTTCGAAAATTTTGGAGGGAAAACACCAAGGAATACCAAACTTAAAAATTTTAAGATCAAGACACAAGGAAAACTCAAGAACGCCTTGAAGACTCACAAGAACAATAAGAACATGAAGAAGGAACACCAAACTTAAAATTTTTAGAAAACCAAACTAAAATTTTTGAAAATTATAGAAAGATTAACAAGAAAACACCAAACTTAAAGTTTGGCACAAGATCAAGAAAAATTATTTTTGAAAAAGATTTTTAATAAAACCAGTGCCCAATCATCTAGAACATAAACCAATGCTCTAGCCAATTGAGCTGTAAATGTAACACTTGTTTTGAAGAAGTATTTTTAATAACTAAGAAAAAATATTTTTTTGAAAAAAATTTTGAAAAGAATATTAAAGACTCTGACCCAAAAGACAAAATTTTCCTAATCTAAGCAACAAGATTCACCGTCAGTTGTTCAAACTCAAACAATCCCCGGCAACGGCGCCAACAACTTGGTGCACGAAATTGTAATGTCAATGTTCACATTACTCTCTTACAACTTCGCACAACTAACCAGCAAGTGCACTGGATCGTCCAAGTAATACCTTACGTGAGTAAGGGTCGAATCCCACAGAGATTGTTGGCTTGAAGCAAGCTATGGATATCTTATTATTCTTAGTCAGGATGCCAACAACAGTGTTTTTCAAGTTCAATTGTAACAAGTGAGAGGGCATAAATATAAATACTTATTGTGCAATGATGGAGAATATGTTGGAGTTTTGGAGATGCTTTGTCTTCTGAAATTCTGCTTTCCTCTGTTTTCTGATTCACGCACGCAAGTCCTCCTATGGCAAGCTGTGTGTTGGTGGATCACCGTTGTCAATGGCTACCATCCATCCTTCCAGTGAAAAGGGTCCAGGTGCGCTGTCACCGCACGGCTAATCATTTGCAGGTTCTCAATCGTACCGGAATAGGATTTACTATCCTTTTGCGTCTGTCACTACGCCCAGCACTCGCGAGTTTGAAGCTCGTCACAGTCATTCAAACCCTGAATCCTACTCGGAATACCACAGAAAAGGTTTAGACTTTCCAGATTCTCTTGAATGCTGCCATCAGTCTAGCTTATACCACGAAGATTCTGATTAAGAGATCCAAGAGATATTCATTCATTCTTTGGGGGAACGGAAGTGGTTGTCAGGCACGCATTCATGGGAGAATGATGATGATTGTCACGTTCATCACATTCATGTTGAATTGCGAATGGATATCTTAGATAGGAACACGCATGTTTGAATGGAAAACAGAAATACTTGCATTAATTCATCGAGACACAGCAGAGCTCCTCACCCCCAACAATGGAGTTTAGAAACTCATGCTGTCAAAGAGTACAAAGTTCAGATCTAAAATGTCATGAGATACAAAATAAATCTCTAAAAGTTGTTTAAATACTAAACTAGTAACCAAGGTTTACAAAAAATGAGTAAACTATGATAGATAGTTGATGAGCGGATATTTTATACGCTTTTTGGGGTTAATTTCATATAGTTTTGAATATGTTTTAGTTAGTTTCTAGTTTATTTCCAGTAGTTTTTAGGAAAAATTCATATTTCTGGACTTTACTATGAGTCGTGTGTTTTTCTGTAATTTCAGGTATTTTTCTGGCTGAAATTGAAGGAGCTGAGCAAAAATCTGATTCAGGCTGAAAAAGGAAAAAGGATGCTGTTGGATCCTGACTAAGGTACAGAATCATTTGTATAAGTTTACAGGGTTACAGAAGGAATCTGCACACAAAACAGAGATAGGGAGCTCAATGGCAAGAAAACGCCAGTAAAGAGGCATTTTGGGCGTTCAGCGCCCAAAATGGGCATCCACTGGGCGCTGAACGCCAGTGAAGACAGCAATTGGGCGTTCAACGCCAAAAACAGGCACCCAATGGGCGTTGAACGCCAGTAATGGCAGCAACTGGGCGCTGAACGCCCAGGAGATCAGCATTTGGGCGTTGAACGCCCAAAACAAGCAGTGTTTGGGCGTTCAAACGCCAGGAGGACAGGGAGGAGCCAAATCCAGTTATCCCACATGTATTTCCATTTTAATTTCAAATTTTATGCTTCAATGCATGATTTTTACATGAACATATCAAGAACCCTGATTTCTAAAATCCTTAATTTCTAAAAATCCAACTCTTTTCAAAATCTTTTCTGAAAACAAATCTATCTTTTTCACTCAAAAATCTTTTCAACTAATCCATATCTTTTTCAAATATCCATATTATCTTTTTCAAAATTCAGAGTTATCTTTTNNAGAAAAATTCATATTTCTGGACTTTACTATGAGTCGTGTGTTTTTCTGTAATTTAAGGTATTTTTCTGGCTGAAATTGAAGGAGCTGAGCAAAAATCTGATTCAGGCTGAAAAAGGACTGCTGATGCTGTTGGATTCTGACTTCCCTGCACTCAAAGTGGATTTTCTGGAGCTACAGAACTCGAAATGGCGTGCTTCCAATTGCGTTGGAAAGTAGACATCCAGGGCTTTCNAGCAAAGCATCTCCAAAACTCCAACATATTCTCCATTACTGCATAACAAGTAACCTTTAATCCATGCTCTATTGTTTATTCGCAATTCAACTGATAAACATAATTGACTTCTTGACTAAGATTTACAAGATAACCATAGATTGCTTCAAACCAACAATCTCCGTGGGATTCGACCCTTACTCACGTAAGGTATTACTTGGACGACCCAGTGCACTTGCTGGTTAGTGGTACGCGTTGTGAAAAGTGTGATTCACAATTCGTGCACCAATAGTGCAGAAATCCACTTCTGGGGCCCACTTGGTGTGTGCTGGGGCTGAGACTAAAGCTTCTCACGTGCCTGGGCTGTTTTGGGCATTCAACGCCAGGCTGTAACCTGTTTCTGGCGTTGAACTCCAACTTGTAACGTGTTTCTGGTGCTGGACGCCAGACTGCAACATGGAACTGGCGTTGAACGCCAGTTTACGTCATCTATCCTTGAGCAAAGTATAGACTATTATATATTTCTGGAAAGCCCTGGATGTCTACTTTCCAACGCAATTGGAATCGCGTCAATTGGACTCCTGTAGCTCCAGAAATTCCATTCCGAGTGCAGAGAGGTCAGGATCCAACAGCATCGGCAGTCCTTTTTCAGCCTGAATCAGATTTTTGCTCAGCTCCCTCAATTTTAGCTAGAAAATACCTGAAATTACAGAAAAATACACAAACTCATAGTAAAGTCCAGAAATATGAATTTTTCCTAGAAACTAATGAAAATAAACTAAAAACTAACTAAAATATACTAAAAACTATATGAAATTAACCCCAAAAAGCGTATAAAATACCCGCTCATCAGGAAGCTACATCTTCTGCTGCCCCTTCTGCATCCACTGCCCCACCAGCCACCACTGCACCCTCACTTGCTTCAGAGCCCATCTACCACCTCGTGCATCGCTTATTTGACCGGTTGGACCAGATGGAACGCCGCAACCAGCGACAATATGAGAGATCTGAGCATCGTAACAAGCGACGCTATGAGCACTTAAAGTTGATGATCCGATCTGGCCACCACGACATCCCCTCCGAGCCTGACGCCCCTTATGAGCCATCTGAGGAGGAGGCGGACGATCATGAGGAGGAGGCACACGCAGAGGCTGAGTAGGCAGGACCTGAGCAGGCTGCGCCACACCATGAGGAGCCCCATCAGATACAGCTGGCTGATCCAGAGATCCCTCTGCAGACAGAGCCTCCACTTCAGCAGGCAGACCCTCCGACACTCATACAGACTGCAGAGCCTCAGACCACCACAGAAACACCTATTGCACATCGTTCCGGAGATGACACTTCTTCACACCCAGCGTGAGTGAGCATCGAGGACGATGCTATTATTTAAGTGTGGGGAGGTCGCCATCTCCGGCGAACTTTATTTTGGTGAACCACTTTTCAGACTCTCTTTTTATCCTATTTTGCTCATTTTTCTGTATTTTTATTATATTTTTGCATTTTACACTTTGGTTTATATATTTATCTTAGATATCTAGTTTAGTTGCACTTTTAGCTTAGTTTACCCTTTTAGCATACGATAATTTGGATTAATTAGAAAATAAAAAGAGTAAACTAGAAACTTTAGTATAACAGAATCACAACAATCCACACACTGTATATATATATATATAGCAACAAATGTGAGTTAGTTAACAACATTTCTTCAAGGAAGAACACTAAGTTTTTAAGAGCCATCCTAAGATTCACATTGAGTTGAATGTAACTTCCTGATTTCTACTTGCATGACATACATAACTGATATATGGTTTTTGAGCCAAAGAACACACAACCCGTGAGTTTTTGAACTTAATTGTATGGTTACATTCAACCATAAATTTCATTCATGTGTGTTTCACACTTTCTTTTTTATACTTGTAATCTTTACTTTGTTTTAATCTATATGTCCAATATAGAATGTAGATACATACCCACATATGATTGAGGCCATCGTTTGAATTTTCCCTTACATATCCCAAATAAACCTACCTCCTACATCACCTTTGTTAGCCCCCTTGAGCCTTTTAATCCCTTTTTGTTCTATAACCACATTACTAGCCTTAAGCAGAAAAATAATTTAAAAATTCCAAGTTGAATCCTTAGTTAGCTTAAGATAGAAATTGTGATGCAGACTAAGTGTGGGGAAACGTGGGAATATGGGTTGATAGGAAAGGATTAAATTAATAACATAATTAGGATTTTAGGAGCATACTCATGTGAAACCAAAATAAATGAAAATACCTTGTGCATTGAAAATGTTATGTTTATGTTTCAAAATAAAATTCGTATTTAAGTAATTAAATAAAGGGACAAAATTTTTCCAAGAATAAGTTTAGTGAAAAATCAATGCACATAGGATAACATTAAAAATAAATTGGTACATGAGTATGTAATAAAAAAGTGGAAAAATTATGGGTAGCTAGGAAAATTTTCAAACTTATGAAAGAGTATGTATATGTTAGGTGAGATCTTAGGCTAATTAAGGATTCAACTTATAGCTCACTTAGCCTTATATATACCCTTACCTTTACCTTGGCCCCATTACAACCTTGAAAAAGACCTCATGATGTTTGTATGTATACATTATATATTTGTTGATTGGTTAGATGAAGAACAAAGTTTTAGAAAGCAGGAATAGAAAAGAATAGAGTGATTAACCCCAAACACTGAGTGACTAGAGAGTAAACACAAAAATCCAGTGAGGGTTCAATATCTCATCTCCATATATCCAAATTTAATTATTTAATTGTCTTGCAAGTTTGTGAAATATTTTAACCCAACTCAATTGTGAATATATTTTAATATGGCTTGGTCTTAATTGTACATATATGATTCCTTGGAAGAATATGAATCAAATTAACTACATGTAAGCTCTATATATATAGGTGGATAGTAATTAGAATTGCATGATTCATGTAGATAGCTTGCATTTAGAATAGATTGCATTGCATAAGATTCCACCATTCTACCTTTACTCTTTATCTTGGATTTAGCAAGAGGACATGCTATTGTTTAAGTGTGGAAAGGTTGATAAACCCATATTTTATGATTTATCTTGTGCTCAATTTGAGTGTTTTTATCAATACTTCACCCACTTATTCATATGAATTGCATGGTTTTACTTTTCCTTTCTTATTATGTGATAAGTGTGAAAACATGTTTCCTATGCTTTAAAAGTATTAATTTTAATTATCCTTTATTACCATTCGATGCCGTGATTTGTTTGTTAAGTATTTTCAGGTCTCATAGGGCAGAAATGACTTAAAGGACAGAAAGGAAACATACAAAAATGGAAAGAAAGCACAAAAATAGAGTCTTGAAGAAAAGGGTAGCGACGCGAACGCATGGATGACGCAAACACGTGCCTAGCGCGAAATGGCACTGACGCGAATACATGAACGATGCGGACGCGTGCCTTGAGCAGAACGTAAATGATGCGTACGCGTGATCGACACGTACGCGTGACCAGGGAAAACTCCAAACTACGCGAACGCGTGACCCACGCACACGCGTGACAGACGCCACGTATAGGAATCTGCAGAAAATGCCCCCAGCGATTTTTGGACCCTTTTTCGGCCCAGATCCAAGCCAGAAACACAGAATATAAGCCAGAGAATGGAGGAATAAAAAAAAGGACGTAATGACAAAATTCATAATACACAATTTTAGGATTTAGATGTAGTTTTTAGAGAGAGAGGTTCTCTCCTCTCTCTTAGGATTTAGGATTTGGAATTTCTCTTAATTTTAGGATTACTTTTCTTCAATCACAGGTTCAATGTTCTTTTAAATTATTTTCTACTTTTATTTATTCTATTACTTTAATTGTTATTTATCTTTTCAAATTGACTTATGAACTTTTCTATGTTAGGATTGATGTCTTTATTTAATATAATTTGAGGTATTTCAGATTTAAGATTGTTTTATTCTTTTTATGATGCTTTCAATTCAATTTAGATTTATTTTCCCCTTTTGGTTTCGGTTAAGTAATTGGTAACACTTGAGTTGTCAAACTCAGCAGTAGATTGAGATTTGGGAATTGCTGATTAATTTGGATCGCTCTAAAGCTAATCTTTCCATGGGAGTTAACTAGGACTTGAGGATCAAATTGATTAGTCCAGTTGACTTTTCTTTATTTAGTAAGGGTTAACTAAGTGGGAGAAAAATCCAATTCTCAGCACACCTGATAAGGATAACTAGAATAGGATTTCTAGTTCTTATACCTTGCCAAGAGTTTTCTTAGTTATTGATTTATTTTTCTTGCCATTTAAAATTACTTGTTCCTTATTTCAAAAACCCAAAAATATACCTTTTTACATAACCAATAATAAATCATACCTCCCTGCAATTCCTTGAGAAGACGACGCAAGATTTCAATACTTCGGTTATAAATTTTATTGGGTTTGCTTAAGTGACAAACAAGTTTTTGTATGAAAGGATTATTGCTTGGTTTAGAAACTATACTTGCAACGAGAACTTATTGTGAATTCTAAACCATCAATCTCCCGATCATCAGTCTTGCTTTGATCTTCCATTGGTAAGGTGAGAAATGTTTAATCCTTTTCAAGTTAGCTAATTATTGAACCGTATGGTAATTTTAGTGTTATTTTGTGAAATTAGTTTGGATTATGTATTTTAGAAACAAATTGGTGGAGTTGGAGACTTGATATTGGATTTTGGGGAGCCGAAGACCCATTTGGTATGATGTTGGAAGCTTGAATTTTATGGAATGGTGACAAATGGTGACGTTCTGGGTTTTACGAGGAATCGGCGAAGGTATGGTTTTGGTTTCTTGTATATAATATATACGGTATCGTGAAAACTTAGGCTAGATGACTATAGGATAAGTTGAATATGCGTTTGGAGCATGTTTAATATTTTAGTTGTCAATGTATGTTAAAATGGTGAGGTATGGTCAGATTAATGATTCATTGATGTGAACATGGTTGGTGTTGGTAAAATGGATTGATGAATGATGATTTTTTTTATGCTAATGGATGAGGATTTTGAATGTGAACATATGAATGTTAATAAATTGATAATCATGTTTGTATATTTGAGAATTCATGGAATGAAGTGGTTCAAATTGAGGCATGGTTGGTTGTGATTGAATATGGAGCTATGTTGGGTGTGTTTGGAGTTATTTTTAAATGTAGAACTTTGGTTTTGATAAAGGAAATTGGTGAAATAGAGGTTTAGAAATCTTTGGTAAAAACTTTGTTTTTGACTAAACTTTAGCGAGCCATAAATCGGCTTTTGGACGTCCAAATTTTTTCAAACTTATTTCATATGCAAATTGGGTCCGTAAAGTTTACACTATTCAAAGAACGGAGAAAAATATTTTAAAACGAGAAAGTTATGCCCATCGGAAGTTCGGTGGGCAAAACTAAAAATTTTGCAGCATTTAACATTTTTTCCAATTCTGCATAACTTGCGTACACGAGCAAGGTGCTTGTGTACGGGAGCAGGGTAAAATGATCCCTTACGTATGCGAGCATGGTGCTTGCGTATGCGATGACCCTGTTTTCAGCAAAATGAATTTTATGTTTTGAAACCTAATTTTGAACCTCTAAACCTCTATTTTCTTTCTTTTAGACCCTAAAGATTAGTTTTAAGTGTAGTGACAAGATTAAGCTATGAAAAGGGAGGTTACTTGGAAGTGAAGAAAGGTTTGGAAAGATAAATTGTGGTTGGAAAAGTGTAGAATTGATGATGATGTATGATTAATGAATTGAGAATGGTAAGGTTTGACTTGTGATGTGTCTGAGTATGGCCGAAATGGTTGAGATGTCAAGGTCTGGATGCGAATCCGCTTGTGTGTTAACTTGAGATTGTATTCGGATGGCAAGTTGAGGATGGAGGATTCCCTCTATTGTCATGATGTGAATGTAGAGAAGGTGGAAAGGCACTCTCTTTCGTATTATTTTTTCCCATGTCTTTCTCTGGTTGTAAGGTGGAAAGGCACACTCCTTTGATGTGGAAAGGCACTCTCCTTCGTTTGTGTTCCTTCTGGGAATGTGCAACCTAGAGACCATATCTGGGTTAGCTACTGGATGTGTCAGGTTCTGGCATTTTAACCGACACATGAGCTCACGGCCAGTAGGAAAGGCATGTATCATGTGCATTTGTATGTTTTGTTTGAGCGTGCATTTTCTTGGCTTGCTTAATTATTTATTCATGTTAATTGCTAATTGCCTACTTGTTATATATGTTTTTTGTATGTGCTTGTCTTCTCTGATTTGCTTGTCTGTGCACCGGAGTTAGAGGATTGGAGGAAAGACGAAGGATTTGAGGGTTTTAGTACGGTTATGGTTAAATTTAGAATCTTAGAGGACCACCCCGTTTATAGTTTATGTTTTAGTTCCTTAAGCTTTATAATCTAAGTGTCGGAGTTCTAGGATTGCTTCTGGCTTTTCGGGGATCTTATATCTTATGTACGGCACCATTACCATGCTGAGAATCTCCGGTTCTCATTCTATACGTGTTGTTGTTTTTCAGATGCAGGTTGAGAAGCACCACACTGTGTTTTCTGGGGACTCTGAAGAAGTGAAGAACTCTTAGGATTCAGGGTTGTATTTTATTTATATTTATATATGTATTTAGATTCTCCACCTTTTATTTTTATGTTTGTCCCTCTTAGAGGTTGACCTGGAGAAACAGGTTGTCGGTATTTCTCTTTTCGGTTACTTTGGGGTGTATATATATGTATATCATTATATGTATACTCTGGTCAGTCTTTGGTTCGCAGGCCGAGCCTAGAGCTTGTTAATTGCATTTTTGGAACTTTGATCTTATATATTTATATTATATTTTTCGTTCAATCTTATCCACCTTTCTACTTTTATTCGATCGTGAGTGTTGCGTTTTTCTGTTTAACGCTTTTGTTTTTAACTCTCCTTCAAAGGCTCCTAGTTATAAATATTTTTCACTATATTATATATATAATTTTACTTTTAGAGGTCATAATACGATAGCAGCTCTGTTTTACGACTTAAGCGTAAAGCTCTGTGTGGTAAGGTGTTACAGAACCAGTTTGATTTTTCATACTTTACTAAACCAAAAACACAAACCAATCACGGCCTTCGGTCCATCACTTAATGAATCATAGCCTTAGGCCCAAACAACTCAATTAACATCTAATTCACCACAATCCAATCAATTCTCAGTCACAAACACAAGTAAGAAGGTTCAAACACAATCAAAGTAGTTACATCAAGTAGAGCAATTAGCAATTAAACATAATTATTCATATAGGCAAACCAATTACAATATGCACAGCCAAACAATGTCACATATATGCATATGATGAATGCCTGCCCTATGGCTAATGAGTCTCATTTGTCGGTTATTAAGCCAACTCGACATGTCCGGCTGCTAAACCCTAGACAGTCCCTCGTACGCACATCCCCAAGAGTCTATGCATAGCTTTTTCTCATTCATAAATAAATTCTGCTCATTGGAGGAACCTTCTCAGGGTGTTAAAGTGCCTGGTCACTCTTGCGACGTAGGGTTAAATAGAGTATCAAGTCTCAACCTGGAGCACGTGGTGGCAAGTGATAAACCACTATTTTATGGTTTATCTTGTATTTAATTGAGTGGTTTCATCTAGTCATCACCCACTTATTCATACTAATTGCAAGATTTTACATTTTCCTTCCTAGTTTTATTCTATGGTTAAAAACTTGCTTCCTAAAGAACTTTAATTTATGTATTTTAATTCTCCTTTGTACCATTCGATGCCGTGATCCGTGTGTTAAGTGTTTCAGGCTTTATAAGGCAAGAATGGCTTAGAGAATGGAGAGGAGGCTTGCAAAAATGGAAGGAACACAAGAAAGTAAGGAGATGACTAGCAAACACCGACGCGTGCGCATGGCTCACGCGACGCGCGTGTGAACGATGCGTACGCGTGACAAGAAAAATCGCTGAATGACGCGAACGCGTGGACGACGCATACGCGTGACCTGCGCGATCTGCAGAATTAACAGAAAATGTTTGGGGGCGATTTTGGGCTGCGTTTTGACCCATTTTTCGGCCCAAAACACAGAATAAAGCCAGGGAACATGCAGAGACTCGATACACCTTTTTCACAGAACACAATTTTAGGTACATTCACACATTAGGATAGTTTTAGGTTTTTAGATCTGAATCTAGAGAGGAATTATTCTCCCTCTATTTTCTCTTTACATTCCTAGTTTATTGCTTTTGCTTTTGGATATTGAAGAGTCATTACCTCCGTTGAAGATATTATTCTAGTTTGTTTCCCTACTTACTCTTTTATTTATTCCATATTCTTAATTCTTGTTTAAAGTGGTAGTTGGATTATTTTCATGGATTGTTAGTAAAAATGATTACTTTTATCTTTAATTTTCAAAGCTTTATTTTATTCAATTTATTATGTCTTCTTCTTATATTTTTATGAGCATTATATTCATGTCAATGGAGAAGACTCCATACTTGAAATGGGGGTTGATTAAAATGAGACACTTGAGTTGGGAGGATTAAGTGCTGATTAAACTGGAAGTTGTTGGCTAGTTTTGTATTTACTAACGCTAGACCTTCCCAAGGGAGAGGACTAGGATTTGCGAATAAGAGTTAGCTCAATCACTTGACTTTCCTTTATTTAGTAACGGTTAACTAAGTGAAAACAACAACCTTTTTAATACTACACTTAAGAGACCCCCAACAAGGATAGAACTTCCAATTAATCATTCCCCCAGTCAAGGCTTTTTATCCAGAATATTAATAATCATTTTTAGTTTTTATTACTTTAATTTATAATTATTTAATTACTCGTTATCCAAACTTAAACTCTCTTGGAAATTCCTAAATAATAAAATAGCACCCTTCCTTGCAACTCGTTGGGAGACGACCTGGGACTCATACTCCTAGTATTTTTATTCTAAATTTTTGTGACACCTTTCTAAATTGGTGAGGTAGATTTTAGCTGGTTAAGAGCTATACTTGCAACGCTGTTCTTATATTACAATCTCTTAATTGGCCTAACTTCTGCCACGCACCAGTTTTTGGCGCCGTTGCCGGAGAGTTGTAATTGTGTGCTAAATTATTAACTAGTGTACATTTTTTTATTTTTATTTGCATATTTTATTTTTATTTTATTATCATGAGCTATACGTTTCTCTCATTGAATGACCCGTTTGCTGCCTCATCCGAGCTTAGTTGCATTTGACCCTGAAATTGAAAGAACTATTTCACGTATTAGGCGAGCTCGACGTAGGTTAGCCTCCGAGGGTGGTGAAGTGATTGTTATCGATTCACCAGTCTCATCTGAGGGCGAATATGAACTGCCATCTGAGAGCGAAACAAGCTCCTTTACTACTGATTCAGTTGATTCACGTGCAGATAGAATGGTAGCACCTAGGAGGATTACTCTCCAGGAAGCTGGAGCCCCAGATTTTACACTGCAGCCATATCAAGTGCATCATCCAACTCTGGCTGTAGATTTTGAACTGAAGACTGCACTAATCAACTTGATGCCCAAGTTTCATGGTTTACCTGCTCAGGAGCCCATCAAGCACCTAAGGGATTCTCAGACAGCCTGTTCTACTGTTAGGCGACACGGTGCGAATGAAACTTCTATTCTGTTAACTGCCTTCCCGTTTTCTCTTGAGGGAAAGGCGAGGGAGTGGTACTACTCCCAACCTAAAGCGACTGTTACCAATTGGGATACGCTCAGGAGAGAATTTTTGGAGAAATACTTTCCAGCTGAAGTTACAGACAGACTGAGGAAAGAGATCTCATGCATTATTCAAGGAGAATCATAAACTCTCTACGAGTACTGGGAGCGTTTTAAGAACCTTCTAGACGCATGCCCCATCACATGATTGAAAGGCTAGTGTTAATCAGCTATTTCACTCAAGGCATGAAGCCTCGGGATAAAACTACACTAGATGGTGCTAGTAATGGTTCTCTGAAAAAGTACAAGACCGCAGATGAAGCATGGCAACTAATCAGCGACTTAGCTGAGTCCACCAGGAATCACAGGCACAGGAATAGCCACTCAAAAGCTGTTGTAGAAATTTCCTCTAGCACTGAGACCTCTGCTCTTACACAGAGTATATGTGAAATGACCAACCCACTGAAGCAAATGCAGTTAAATCAACAATAAACTCAGCCTTCCCCACCACAACAAAGCCAACAGTTAGTTCCACAAAGAGTATGCGGAATATGTGCTGACTATAGTCATTATACTAATGAATGCCCGCAGCTCCAACAAGAAGACAACACTGTGGCAACTACTCATAACTTCTATGACCGCCCGAATCAAGGATACAATCAACAAGGCGGCAACTACAACCACGGTGGAAACTATAGCCAAGGATGGCAAGACAACTCCAACCAAAGTTGGAGAGATAACTCCAACCATGGCTGGAGGGACAACTATAACAGAGGAGGCAGAGACAACAATGGAAACCAGAGGTAGAATAACAACAACAGACAGCAAAATCAGAACCAACCTTATAGAGCTCCTCACCTAAGACAATCACAAGGACCCCAGCACAACCAACAACAAGTCCCTCAGATCACTTATCCCACTTCCTCATCAAATGATGAGATGCTTTGTTCTCTTGCACAAGGACAACAAGACATGCAGACTACACTAAACTCTACTTTAAATGGTCTGAATGCCACTTTACAAGCTCTCGCCGCCCGGATAGATGCATTACCTACTTCCCCTAACCAACCTTTAAACTCCAGTGGAATTCCTTCTCAACCCTTACCTAACCCCAAGGGTAGCATCAACGCCATCACTTTAAGGTCCGGAACCACATTGCAGGAAAGGAACCAAGAGGAGCCAAGCCCACAAGTACACACCCAAATTGAAGACTCAGTGGAAGTGGAATATGCTGAAATGGAAGATGCTAAAGAGGAAGATGAAGTACAAGACAAGGTTGAGGAAGAAGTAGCCTAGCAAAGGAATGAACCACCAAAGGATGCAGAAACTGCAAGTGGCGCCATCCCTATCCCATTCCCACATCTTGCAAGGAAGTCCAAAAAGCAGATGGAACTTGATCCCAAATGGTAAAAATTTTCAAAAAGGTTGAGGTAACTGTTCCCCTTTTTGATGTTATTCAGCAGGTACCTAAATATACAAAGTTTCTGAAAGATTTATGCATTCATAAAGAGAAAATTAATGAATTAGAAACTATCCCTTTAGGTAGTTCTATATCTGCTTTAATGGGAGGTATACCTGAAAAATATAGTGATCCAGGTCCATGCATGGTTAACTGTACCATTGGAGGTGTAATATTTTCTGATTGCATGTGTGACTTAGGAGTGTGTGTTAGTACAATTCCATTGTCTATATATGATACTCTAAGGCTCCCTCCCTTAAAATGGTCGGCAGCTCGTTTTGTGTTAGCAGATAAAAGCATTATTATAGTAGTTGGAATTGCTGAAGATGTATTAGTGAGCGTTAAGGGGCTCACATTTCCTATTGACTTCTATATCCTAAAAATGCCCCCTAATGACTCAGGAAGACCATCATCAATTCTGCTTGGAAGGCCATTCCTGAAGACTTCAAAATTCAAGCTGGATGCATTCTCAGGAACTTACTCCTTTGAGATAGATGGCAGAACAGTAAGTTTCAGTTTAAATGAAGTTATAAAGCACCCTCTGGAAGATCATTCTATCTTCCAGTGCGACATCATTGATGAAACTGTAGCTGAAGTTCACCAAGAAGAATTAGAAGGAAAGCACATGGAGTAAGATCCAAGTGTGGGGACACCCTCTGAACATAATGAAGACACTTTACCATTATCACTAGCCCCGGATGATCCAGAGCCTAGCCAAGAGCCTAAATCAGAATTGAAGCCCCTTCCTCCACACCTCAAGTATGCTACCTTGAGGATAATCAGATGTTCCCAGTTATCATTGCAAGGGAACTCACTTCTCAACAAGAGGAACAATTGCTTAGTGTACTAAGAAAGCATAAGAGAGCAATTGGATGGAGCTTGGCGGATATAGTAGGCATTAGTCCTCAAATTTGTGAACACAGAATATATTTAGAAGAGGAATCAAAACCTATCCGTCAACCCCAAAGAAGATTGAATCCTACCATCTTAGAAGTTGTCAAGAAAGAAGTGACCAGGCTACTTGAAGCAGATATCATTTACCCCATCTCAAACAGTGAATGGGTCAGTCCAGTACAAGTGGTGCCCAAGAAGTCCGGAGTCACAACAGTAAAGAATGAGCATGGAGAACTCCTGACAACTAGAGTGCAGAATTCATGGAGGGTTTGCTTTTACTATAGGCGTCTCAACCGAGCTACTCGCAAGGATCACTACCCCTTGCCATTTATTGATCAGATGCTCGATCGCCTATCAGGTAAATCCCATTATTGCTTTTTAGACGGTTATACAGGTTACTTTCAAATTCATATAGCTCCTGAAGATTAGGAGAAGACTACTTTTACATGTCTCTTTGGAACGTATGCATACAAAAGGATACTTTTTGGCTTATGTAATGCACCAGCTACTTTCCAAAGATGCATGATGAATATCTTTTCAGATCTTATTGAGAACTGTATGGAAGTATTTATGGATGATTTTAGCGTATATGCTGATTCATTTGACCTTTGCTTGGATAGTTTAGCTAGAGTATTAGACAGGTGTGTTAGTTCAAACCTTGTATTGATTTTTCAAAAATGTTACTTTATGGTAAAACAAGGGATTGTTCTAGGATATGTTGTTTCTAATACTGGTATTTCTGTAGATCCAGCAAAGGTAAATGTCATTTCTAGTTTACCTTACCCTTCCTCCGTGAGGGAAGTCCGTTCGTTCATTGGCCATGTAGGTTTTTACAGGAGATTCATTAAGGACTTCAGTAAGGTAGCATTACCTTTATCCAGACTGTTGCAGAAAGATATTGAGTTCGAGTTTAGTGAGGATTGCATGCAAGCATTTGATAAGCTGAAGATCGCCCTGACTCAAGCTCCGATTGTGAGAGGACCAGACTGGAGCCAGCAATTTGAAATTATGTGTGATGCCTCCAACCATGTAGTAGGAGCAGCGCTTGCTCAGCGCGAAGGTAAGGATCCCTTTGTAATTGCTTATGCATCTAAGACCTTAGATGCTGCTCAGTCTAATTACACTACTATTGAAAAAGAGCTTCTAGCTATTGTTTTTGCTCTGGATAAATTCCGAGCCTATTTACTTGGTACTAAGGTAGTAGTATACTTAGACCACGTAGCTCTAAAATATTTATTAGCTAAAAAAGAGTCCAAACCAAGATTGATATGTTGGATACTGTTGCTGCAAGAATTCGATTTAGAAATTAAGGATAGGAGTAGTAACCAGAATTTAGTGGCAGACCACTTGAGTCACCTTGAACACATTAAAGATGACTTCACTTCTATCAGTGATACTTTCCCATTTGATAGTTTGCAAGCAGTATTGATGAGCGGATAATTTATACGCTTTTTGGCATTGTTTTTACATAGTTTTCAGTATGATTTAGTTAGTTTTTAATATATTTTTATTAGTTTTTAAATAAAAATCACATTTCTGGACTTTACTATGAGTTTGTGTATTTTTTTATGATTTCAGGTAATTTCTGGCTGAAATTGAGGGACTTGAGCAAAAATCAGATTCAGAGGCTGAAGAAGGACTGCAGATGTTGTTGGATTCTGACCTCCCTGCACTCAAAGTGAATTTTCTGGGGCTACAAGAATCCAAATAGCACACTCTCAATTGCGTTGGAAAGTAGACATCCAGGGCTTTCCAGAAATATATAATAGTACATACTTTGCCCGAGTTTAGATGACGCAAACTGGCGTTCAACGCCAGCCTTCTGCCTATTCTGGAGTTAAACGCCAGAAACAGGTTGCAAAGTAGAGTTAAATGCCAGAAATAGGTTACAAACAAGTGTTTAACTCCAAGAAAGATCTCTACACGTGAAAGCTTCAATGCTCAGCCCAAGCAAACACCAAGTGAGCCCGGGAGTGGATTTCTGCATCATTTACTTATTTTTGTAACCCTAGTAACTAGTTTAGTATAAATAGAACCTTTTACCATCATGTTAGAGGGGGGGATCTTTGATTAGTCTTATGCTATCTTATACCTTTATGGGGGCTGGCCATTCGGCCATGCCTGGACCATTATCACTTATGTATTTTCAACGGTAGAGTTTCTACACACCATAGATTAAGGTGTGGAGCTCTGCTGTTCCTCATGAATTAATGCAAAATACTATTGTTTTTCTATTCAATTCACGCCTATTTCTTCTTTAAGATATTCATTCGCACACAAGAACATGATGAATGTGATGATTATGTGATGCTCATCACCATTCTTATTTATGAACGCATGCCTGACAACTACTTCCGTTCTACATGCAACAAGCTTGAATGTGTATCTCTTAGCCTCCTGATCGTGAGATCAGAGTCTTCGTGGTATAGGCTAGAATTATTGGCGGCCATTCTTGAGATCCGGAAAGTCTAAACCTTGTCTGTGGTATTCCGAGTAGGATCTAGGAAGGGATGGCTGTGACGAGCTTCAAACTCGCGAGTGCTGGGCGTAGTGACAGACGCAAAAGGATTACTGAATCCTATTCCAGTATGATCGAAAACAAACAGAAGATTAGCCGTGCGGTGATAGCGCATCTTGGACCATTTTCACTGAGAGGATGGGAAGTAGCCATTGACAATGGTGATGCCCTACATAAAGCTTGCCATGGAAAGGAGTAGGAATGATTGGATGAAGACAGCAGGAAAGCAGGGGTTCAGGAGGAACAAAAGCATCTCTATACGCTTATTTGAAAATCTCACCAATAAATTACATAAGTATCTCTATCCTGTTTTATATTTTAATTATATTTTAATTATCAAATATCCATAACTATATGAATCTGCCTGACTGAGATTTGCAAGATGACCATAGCTTGCTTCAAGCCGACAATCTCCGTGGGATCGACCCTTACTCATGTAAGGTTTATTACTTGGACAACCCAGTGCACTTGCTGGTTAGTTGTGCGAAGTTGTGACAAAGAACTAAGATTATGAATGTGCGTATTAAGTTTTGGTGCCGTTACCAAGGAATGAACTATCACGATTTTGCATACCAAGTTTTTGGCGCCGTTGTCGAGGATTGTTCGAGTTTGGACAACTGACGGTTCATCTTGTTGCTCAGATTAGGTAATTTTATTTTAATTTTAAGCTTTTTATTTCTTATTTTCGAAAAATACAAAAAAAAAATTCTTTTTCATCCTTCCCAAAATAATTTTCGAAAAAAAAAATTTTAATAAAATCATAAAAAACCAAAAATTTGATGTTTCTTGTTTGAGTCTTGTGTTAAATTTTAAGTTTGGTGTCAATTGCATGTTTTTAAAATTTGTGCATTTTTCGAAAACTCATGCATGGTGTTCTTCATAATCTTCAAGTTGTTCTTGATGATTTTCTTTGTTTGATCTTTGCATTTTTATGTTTTGCGTCTTTTCTTGTTTTTCATATGCATTTTCAATTTGTTAGTGTCTAAAGTTAGAAAATTTCTAAGTTTGGTATCTTGCATGTTTTTCTTTTCTCAAAAATTTTCAAAAATAATTCTTGATGTTCATCTTAATCTTCAAAGTGTTCTTGGTGTTCATCTTGACATTTAAAGTGTTCTTGCATGCATTATTCGTTTTGATTCATAATTCTTATATTTTGTTTCAATTTAGTGTTTTTCTCTCTCATCATTAAAAATTCAAAAATAAAAAATATATCTTTTCTTCTTTTACTCATAAATTTCAATTTCAAAATTCTATCTTTTCAAATCTTTTTCAAAAATCAAATCTTTTTCATTTATTTTTATATATTTTTGAAATTTTTTTAAAAAAAAATTGATTTTCAAAATCTTTTTCCTATTCTTACTTCATATTTTCGAAAATCTCACTAACATTTAATTTTTAGATTTAAAAATTTCAAGTTGTTACTTGCCTATTAAGAAAGGTTCAATCTTTAAATTTTAAAATCATATCTTTTTGTTTCTTGTTAGTCAAGTAATCAACTTTAATTTTCAAAATCATATCTTTTTAATTTTTAATCACATCTTTTTTATTGCTAATTTCAAAATCTTTTTCAAAATCAAATCTTTTTAATTTCTTCTTCAATCATATCTTTTCAATCATATCTTTTTTAAATAAATTGCAATCATATCTTCTCAATCAAATCTTTTTCAAAATAATTTCAATCATTTCAATCATATCTTTTTCAAAAATCAATTTTCAAAATCTTTTCTAACTTCCTATCTTTTCAAATTTGATTTTCAAATCTTTTTTTTTTTAATTAACTACCTGACTTTCTGTTTGATTTTAAAAAGTTTACTATTTCAATCATATCTTTTTCAAAACTACCTAACTAATTCTCTCTCTCATTTTCGAAAATCACCTTCCTCTTTTTCAAAATTCCTTTTTAATTAACTAATTATTTTAAATTTTAATTTAATTTAATTTCATTTTTTTTATTTTTGAATTCTAACCTTAATTTTAAATTAAAAACAAAAATATTTTTATTTTATTTTATTTAATTTTCGAATTCTTCCCTCTCTCATCTCCTTCTAATTATTTATTTATCTACTAACACTTCTCTTCTTCTTAAAAAATTTGAACCCTCTCCCTCTTTGTGTTCAAATTTCTCTTCTTCCATTTTTTTCTTCTTCTACTCACATAAAGAAATCTCTATACTGTGACATAGAGGATTCCTCTTCTTTTCTGTTCTCTTCTTTTTCACATAAGCAGGAGCAAGGATAAAAACATTCTTGTTGAAGCTGATCTGGAACCTGAAAGGACTCTGAAGAGGAAGCTAAGAGAAGCTAAAACACAACACTCTGAATAAGACTTTACTGAAATTTTGGAAAAAGAAGTAGAGATGGCCGAAACCAATAACAATGGTGGAGGTGCAAGGAAGATGCTTGGTGACTTTACTGCACCAAATTCCAACTTACATGGAAGAAGCATCTCAATTCCTGCCATTGGAGCAAACAATTTTGAGCTAAAGCCTCAATTAGTTTCTCTAATGCAACAGAATTGCAAGTTTCATGGACTTCCATCAAAAGATCCTTTTCAGTTCTTAACTGAATTCTCGCAAATATGTAATACTGTTAAGACCAATGGGGTTGATCCCGAGGTCTACAGGCTTATGCGTTTCCCGTTTGCTGTGAGAGACAGAGCCAGAATATGGTTGGACTCTCAACCTAAAGATAGCCTGAACTCTTGGGATAAGCTGGTCACGGCTTTCTTAGCCAAGTTCTTTCCTCCTCAAAGGTTTAGCAAGCTTAAAGTGGATGTTCAAACCTTCAAACAGAAAGAAGGTGAATTCCTCCATGAAGCTTGGGAGAGATATAAGCAACTGACCAAAAAGTGTCCCTCTGACATGCTTTCAGAATGGACCATCCTGGATATATTCTATGATGGTCTGTCTGAATTATCAAAGATGTCATTGGACCATTCTGCAGGTAGATCTATTCACCTAAAGAAAATGCCTGCAGAAGCTTAGGAACTCATTGACATGGTTGCAAATAACCAGTTCATGTACACTTCTAAAAGGAATCCTGTGAGTAATGGGATGCCTCAGAGGAAGGGAGTTCTTGAAATTGATACTCTGAATGCCATATTGGCTCAGAATAAAATATTGACTCAGCAAGTCAATATGATTTCTCAGAGTCTGAATGGATTACAAGCTGCATCCAACAGTACTCAAGAGGCATCTTCTGAAGAAGAAGCTTATGATCCTAAGAACCCTGCAATAGCAGAGGTGAATTGCATGGAGGAACCCTATGGAAATACCTATAATCCCTCATGGAGAAATCATCCAAATTTCTCATGGAAGGATCAACAAAAGCCTCAACAAGGTTTTAATAATGGTGGAAGAAACAGGTTTAGCAATAGCAAGCCTTTTCCATCATCCACTCAGCAACAGACAGAGAATTCTGAGCAGAATCCATCTAGCTTAGCAAATATAGTCTCTGATCTATCTAAGGCCACTTTAAGTTTCATGAATGAAACAAGGTCCTCCATTAGAAATTTGGAGGCACAAGTGGGCCAGCTGAGTAGAAGAGTCAATGAAACCCCTCCTAGTACTCTCCCAAGCAATACAGAAGAGAATCCAAAAAGTGAGTGCAAGGCCATTACCTTACTTGGTGTGGCCGAACCCAAAGAGGAGGAGGAGGACATGAATCCTAGTGAGGAAGACCTTCTGGGACGTTCACTGACCAATAAGGAGTTTTCCTTTGAGGAACCAAAGGAATCTGAGGCTCATCTAGAGACCATAGGATTCCATTGAACCTCTTTTTACCATTCATGAGCTCTGATGACTATTCATCTTCTGAAGAAGATGAAGACATTGCTGAAGAGCAAGTTGCTTAATATTTAGGAGCAATCATAAAGCTGAATGCCAACTTATTTGGTAATGAGACTTGGGAGGATGAACCTCCATTGCTCATCAAGGAACTAAATGCCTTGGTTCAGCAAACTCTACCTCAAAAGAAACAGGATCCTGGTAAATTCCTAATTCCCTGTAACATAGGCACCATGACCTTTGAAAAGGCTCTGTGTGACCCGGGGTCAGGAATAAACTTAATGCCACTCTCTGTAATGGAGAAACTTGGGATCTTTGAGGTGCAAGCTGCCAGAATCTCATTAGAGATGGCAGACAACTCAAGAAAATAGGCTTATGGACTAGTAGAGGACGTGCTAGTAAAGGTTGAAGGCCTTTACATCCCTGCTGATTTCATAATCCTAGACACTGGAAGGATGAGGATGAATCCATCATCTTTGGAAGACCCTTCCCACAGCAAGAGCTGTGATTGATGTGGACAAAGGAGAATTGGTCCTTCAACTGAATGAGGACAACCTTGTGTTTAAAACTCAAGGATCTCTTTCTGTAACCATGGAGAGTAAGCATGAAAAGCTTCTCTCACTGCAGAGTCAACCAAAGCCCCCACAGTCAAACTCTAAGTTTGGTGTTGGGAGGCCACAACCAAACTCTAAGTTTGATGTTGAACCCCCACATTCAAACTCTAAGTTTGGTGCTGGAAGGTTCCAACAATGCTCTGAACATCTGTGAGGCTCCATGAGAGCTCATTGTCAAGCTATTAACATTAAAGAAGCGCTTGTTGGGATGCAACCCAATGTTATTTAATTATATCTATTTATTTTCTATTGTTATTTTATGTTTTTTTTAGGTTGATGATCATGTAGAGTCATAAAAACTACTGAAATATCAAAAATAGAATGAAAAACAGCTTTAAAAATAGCTCACCCTGGAGGAAGAACTTACTGGCGTTTAAACGCCAGTAAGAAGCATCAAACTGGTGTTAAACGCCAGAAACAAGCAGCAAGCTGGCGTTTAACGCCAGACATGCATACTAAGGTCATTTTACACGCCTAATTGGAGCAGGGATGTTAAGTCCTTGACCCCACTGGATCTGTGGACCCCACAGAATTTCCTCAGGATCTGTGGACCCCACAGGATCCCCACCTTTTCTTCTCTCCTCTTCACACCTTTTCATAACTCTCTTCCACAAATACCCTTCACCAATCACCTCAATCACTCTTCCCCATCACCTCTTCACCACTCACATCCATCCTCTCTTCCCCAAAAACCCCACCTACCTCCAAAATTCAAACTCTTTTCCCTCCCAAACCCAACCCTAATGGCCAAACCCTAAACCTTCCCCCACTCCTATATAAACCCCTCATTCCTTCTTCATTTTCACACAACACAACCCTTTCTCCTTCCCCTTGGCTGAATACACACCTCTCTCCCTCTCCTCCATTTTTCTTCTTCTTCTCCTTCTTTCTTTCTTCTTTTGCTCGGGGATGAGAAAACATTTTAAGTTTGGTGTGGTAAAAGTATTGCTTTTGTTTTTCCATAACCATTAATGGCACCTAAGGCCAGAGAAACCTCAAGAAATAGGAAAGGGAAGACAATTGCTTCCACTTCTGAGTCATGGGAGATGGAGAGATTCATCTCAAAGGTCCATCAAGACCACTTCTATGAAGTTATGGCCAAGAAGAAAGTGATCCCTGAGGTTCCTTTCAAGCTCAAAAAGAGCGAATATCCGGAGATCCGACAAGAGATTAGAAGAAGAGGATGGGAAGTTCTCTCTAATCCTATTCAACAAGTCGGGATCTTAATGGTTCAAGAGTTCTATGCAAACGCATGGATCACTAGGAACCATGATCAAAGTGTGAACCCAAATCCAAAGTAATTAGCTTACAATGGTTCGGGGGAATTACTTAGATTTCAGTCCGGAAAATGTAAGGTTGGCGTTCAACTTGCCAATGATGCAAGAAAACGCACGCCCCTACACTAGAAAGGTCAACTTTGATCAAAAGTTGGACCAAGTCCTCATGGACATATGTATGGAAGGAGCTCAATGGGAAGTTGACTCAAGAGGCAAGCCAGTTCAATTGAGAAGACTGGACCTTAAGCCTGTAGCTAGAGGATGGTTGGAGTTTATTCAATGCTCAATCATTCCTACTAGCAACCAGTCTGAAATTACTATAGACCGGGCCATCATGATCCATAGTATCATGATTGGGGAGGAAGTGGAAGTTCATGAGATTATACCTCAAGAACTCTATAAGGTGGCTGACAAGTTTTCCACTTTGGCAAGGTTAGCCTTTCTTCACCTCATTTGCCACCTCTGCAATTCGGCTGGAATTGACATAGAGGGAGACATCCTCATTGAAGAGGACAAGCCCATCACTAAGAAAAGGATGGAGCAAAAAAGAGATCATGGGCCTCAACAAGAGCATGAGGAAATTCCTCACCATTAAATCCCTGAGATGCCTTAGGGGATGCACTTTCCTCCACAAAACTATTGGGAGCAAATCAACACCTCCCTAGGAGAATTAGGTTCCAACATGGGACAAGTAAGGGTTGAACACCAAGAGCACTCCATCATTCTCCATGAGATTAGAGAAGATCAAAGAGCTATGAGGGAGGAGCAACAAAGACAAGGAAGAGACATAGAGGAGCTCAAGAGCACCATTGGTTCTTCAAGAAGAGGAAGATGCCACCCTCACTAAGGTGGACCTGTTCCTTCATATCCTTGTTCTTATTTCTCTATTTTTTCGTTTACTATGCTTTATGTTTATGTTTGTGTCTTATTACATGATCATTAGTATTTAAGTGTTTATGCCTTAAAGTTATGAGTGTCCTATGAATCCATCACCTCTCTTAAATGAAAAATGTTTTAATTACAAAAGAACAAGAAGTACATGAGTTTCGAATTCATCCTTGAAATTAGTTTAATTATTTTGATGTGGTGACAATACTTTCTATTCTCTGAATGAATGCTTGAACAGTGCATATGTCTTTTGAATTTGTTGTTTACGAATGTTAAATATGTTGGCTCTTGAAAGAATGATGAAAAAGGAGACATGTTATCTGATAATCTGAAAAATCATAAAAATGATTCTTGAAGCAAGAAAAAGCAATGAATACAAAAGCTTGCGGAAAAAAAAAAAGAAAAGAAAAATGGCAAGAAAAAAAAAGAAAAAAAAAGAGAAAGAAAAAGAAAAAGCAAGCAGAAAAAGCCAAAAGCTCTTTAAACCAAAAGGCAAGAGTAAAAAGCCAATAGCCCTTAAAACCAAAAGGCAAGGGTAAAAAGGATCCAAGGCATTGAGCATTAATGGATAGGAGGGCCTAAAGGAATAAAATCCTGGCCTAAGCGGCTAAACCAAGCTGTCCCTAACCATGTACTTATGGCGTGAAGGTGTCAAGTGAAAACTTGAGACTGAGCGGTTAAAGTCGAGGTCCAAAGCAAAAAGAAGACTGTGCTTAAGAACCCTGGACACCTCTAATTGGGGACTCTAGCAAAGTTGAGTCACAATCTAAAAAGGTTCACCCAATTATGTGTCTGTGGCATTTATGTATCCGGTGGTAATACTGGAAAACAAAGTGCTTAGGGCCACGGCCAAGACTCATAAAGTAGCTGTGTTCAAGAATCAACATACTGAACTAGGAGAATCAATAACACTATCTGAATTCTGAGTTCCTATAGATGCCAATCATTCTAAACTTCAAGGGATAAAGTGAGATGCC
>NC_029794.2:92143851-92155635 GCF_000816755.2 Arachis ipaensis
ACAATCTGAAAAGGTTCACCTAGTTATGTGTCTGTGGCATTTATGTATCTGGTGGTAATACTGGAAAACAAAGTGCTTAGGGCCACGGCCAAGACTCATAAAGTAGCTGTGTTCAAGAATCAACATACTGAACTAGGAGAATCAATAACACTATCTGAATTCTGAGTTCCTATAGATGCCAATCATTCTAAACTTCAAGGGATAAAGTGAGATGCCAAAACTGTTCAGAGGCAAAAAAGCTACTAGTCCCGCTCATCTGATTGGAGCTAAGTTTCATTGATATTTTGGAATTTATAGTATATTCTCTTATTTTTTATCCTATTTGATTTTCAGTTGCTTGGGGACAAGCAACAATTTAAGTTTGGTGTTGTGATGAGCGGATAATTTATACGCTTTTTGGCATTGTTTTTACATAGTTTTCAGTATGATTTAGTTAGTTTTTAATATATTTTTATTAGTTTTTAAATAAAAATCATATTTTTGGACTTTACTATGAGTTTGTGTGTTTTTCTGTAATTTCAGGTAATTTCTGGCTGAAATTGAGGGACTTGAGCAAAAATCAGATTCAGAGGCTGAAAAAGGACTGCAGATGATGTTGGATTCTGACCTCCCTACACTCAAAGTGGATTTTCTGGAGCTACAAAAGTCCAAATGGTGTGATCTCAATTGCGTTGGAAAGTAGACATCCAGGGCTTTTCATCAATATATAATAGTTCATGCTTTGTCCGTGTTTAGATGACGCAAACTGGCGTTCAATGCCAGCCTTCTGCCCTATTCTAGAGTTAAATGCCAGAAACAGGTTGCAAAGCAGAGTTAAATGCTAGAAATAGGTTACAAACTAGCATTTAACTCCAAGAAAGACCTCTACACGTGAAAGCTTCAATGCTCAGCCCAAACACACACCAAGTGGGCCCGGGAGTGGATTTCTGCATCATTTACTTATTTCTGTAACCCTAGTAACTAGTTTAGTATAAATAGTTCTTTTTACCATCATGTTAGAGGGGGGGATCTTTGATTAGTCTTATGCTATCTTATACCTTTATGGGGGCTGGCCATTCGGCCATGCCTGGACCATTATCACTTATGTATTTTCAACGGTAGAGTTTCTACACACCATAGATTAAGGTGTGGAGCTCTGCTATTCCTCATGAATTAATGCAAAGTACTATTGTTTTTCTATTCAATTCACGCCTATTTCTTCTCTAAGATATTCATTCACACACAAGAACATGATGAATGTGATGATTATGTGATGCTCATCACCATTCTCATTTATGAACGCGTGCCTGACAACCACTTCTGTTCTACATGCAACAAGCTTGAATGTGTATCTCTTAGCCTCCTGATCGTGAGATCAGAGTCTTCGTGGTATAGGCTAGAATTATTAGCGGCCATTCTTGAGATTCAAAAAGTCTAAACCTTTTCTGTGGTATTCCAAGTAGGATCTGGGAAGGGATGGCTGTGATGAGCTTCAAACTCGCGAGTGCTGGGCGTAGTGACAGACGCAAAAGGATTACTGAATCCTATTCCAGTATGATCGAGAACCGACAGATGATTAGCCGTGCGGTGACAGCGCATCTTGGACCATTTTCACTGAGAGGACGGGAAGTAGCCATTGACAACGGTGATGCCCTACATAAAATTTGCCATGGAAAGAAGTAGGAATGATTGCATGAAGACAGCAGGAAAGCAGGGGTTCAGGAGGAATAGAAGCATCTCTATACGCTTATCTGAAATTCTCACCAATGAATTATATAAGTATCTCTATCTTGTTTTATATTTTAATTATCAAATATCCATAACTATATAAATCTGCATGACTGAGATTTGTAAGATGACCATAGCTTGCTTCAAGCCGACAATCTCCGTGGGATCGACCCTTGCTCACATAAGGTTTATTACTTGGACGACCCAGTGCACTTGCTGGTTAGTTGTGCGAAGTTGTGACAAAGAACTAAGATTATGAACGTGTGTATTAAGTTTTTGGCACCGTTACCAAGGAATGAACGATCACAATTTTTCATACCAAGTATCTGAAGTAGTTCCTTGGTATGCACCTATAGCTAATTATCTAGTTAGCCATACTTTCCCTCCCAATTTTACTAAGCATCAAAGGGACAAGCTGAAAAGCGAATCTAAATATTATATGTGGGATGACCCATATCTATGGAGGTGTGGTCTGACCAGGTAATTAGAAGATGTGTGCCCCAATCAGAATTCCAGTCCATTTTAGAGGCTTGCCACTCTTCTGAGAGTGGAGGACATTTTGGCCCCCAAAGAACAGCTAGAAAAATCTTAGACTGTGGATTCTGGTGGCCTACTCTTTTTAAAGATGCTGCTGAATTTTGTAAATCTTGTTCCCCATGCCAAAGGTTTGGTAATATATCCAAGAGGGATGAGATGCCTCAACAGATTATGCTTTTCCGTGAAATTTTTTATGTTTGGGGCATTGACTTCATGGGTCCATTTCCAAACTCTAATGGTTACCTTTATATACTGTTAGCTGTAGACTACATTTTTAAATGGGTAGAAGCAATTCTTACCTGCACTGATGATGCTAACACTGTTGTTTCCTTTGTTAGAAACCATATTATTTGCCGCTTTGGATCACCACGAGCAATCGTGAGTGATTAAGGCACTCACTTTTGTAACAAGAGACTGACAGGATTACTGAAGAAGCATGGGATTGTTCATAAAGTAGCAATAGCTTATCATCCCCAGATCAATTGACAAGCAGAAGTGTCTAACAGAGAAATCAAATGCATTCTGGAGAAGATAGTAAAGCCTCATAGGAAAGAATGGAGTGCCAGGCTACAAGATGCACTCTGGGCATATAGAACAGCGTACAAGACACCCATTGGGATGAGCCCCTTCCGCTTAGTATACGGAAAGGCTTGCCACCTTCCAATAGAGGTGGAACACAAGGCTTTCTAGGCTGTAAGGGAATGCAATATGAATTTTGAAGAATCTGGTGCTGAAAGAAAGTTGTAACTAGCAGAATTAGAGATTATTCGCCTAGAAGCATATGACAATTCCAGGCAATACAAAGAGAAGATGAAGGCTGTCCATGACAAGCACATAAAAAGGAAAGAGTTCAGACTAGGGGAGTTAGTTCTTCTTTATAACTCCAGACTGAGGCTTATGCCAGGTAAACTGAGATCAAGATGGGAAGGTCCCTATAAAGTAGAAAAGGCAGAGCCATACGGAGTTTTTCACCTGCGTCATCCTTCAAGCTCTAAATTCATAAAGGTCAATGGACATCGCCTAAAGCTTTATCATGGAGAAAAGACGAAGGAACACAAAGAGCTAGAGGTTTTCCTCTTGGAAGACCCACCAACAGAAGCAGAATGAGCCTGAAGAATGTCCAACTTAAGGATGTAAAAGCAAAGTGCTAGGTGGGAGACAACCCACCATGGTATGATCGTTTCGTTTCAGTCTTAGTTTTATTTTACTTTATTCTATTTTTATTTTTGTTAATGACTCTTCTCATAATCTTTGCATATAGCCTGCATTTTCATTTGCATTCTGCATATAAAAAAATGCAAGTGACGCGCAAGCGTCGCTGACGCGCACGCGTCATGGGTGCATTCAAAATAAGGAAGAAAAGAAGCAGAGAGTCACGCGAAAGCGTGGCTGGAGGCGTGCCTTAGGCACAACCATGCCCACGCGAACGCATCGCTGACGCGTCCGCGTCATTTTGAAAAAAAAAAGCCTCCCACGCGTGCGTGTCGCCCATGCGTACGCGTGGCCCTGCGAAATCGACGTAAAGTGGTGTATGGCAGAGAGTTATGATGGATTGGGGCTGGAATGATGCTAGAAGCACAAGCCCTACCACGCGAATGCGTGCCCCCACGCGGCCACGTCGTTTTTCAAAATATGGCCACTCACGCGATCACGTCACCCACGCGCACGGGTCACCCAGATTTTTGGCAAAATACGTATAAAACAGAGAGTTGTGCATACGCGAGACTGCACTCGCGCCAATAGCACAAATCAGGTCACGCGATCACGTGACCCATGGGTCCGCGTCACCTGAACTTATCACACACCACGCGATCGCGTGCTCCACGCGTCCGCATCATATCTGACGCACAGCTTATCCAGATCAGCACCTGATATCTTATTTTTTCTTCCCCAAATCCAAATCTTTTCTTTCCCTTCTTATTTCTTTCTTCTCTCTTCTTCCTTCTTTATTCTTTCTCACTTTTTACTTTCTCCTCCCTTATTTTTCACATCCATTATCAAGGTTCTTTTCTTTCTTTCCTTACTTTTTACTTTTCCTTTATTATTTTTAATTAATATTTTCTTCTTCTTTTTTCTTTTTCCTTTCATTCTATATGTTTTCTTTTTCTTTTTTTTTCTTTTTACATTCTTTTCATTGGTGTTAGATATTTTATTTGGGTAATTATTTTCTTCTATATTTTTGCTTGTGAGTTATTAAGAAATTGTTGGACAATTAATATTACTTCCTAAAGGGTTTCTTGCATGTTCAATTTAATACTTTCAATAACATATTCACCATGCATGCTATGTGTTTGTGAAAAAGCCCGTATGGCATTCCACATTATTTTATATTATTCTATTCTACTACTCTAATACCTGTTTTTCACAAAACCCCTTTTCACATTTTATTGATTAAATATAATTGTCAATACAAACAGATTGTTAGTTTGAAACAGTTGATAATCTAACTTGGACATTTAATGCTTGATCTATGCTACTCATGCCTTTGTCGGCATGCCAATAAACATCTTGCATTTAATATCCATCACATGCACTTGCTATATTTCCATTGATGAACTTTTCACATGTAGTCATGACCATGTGTTAACGACATCCTTCTTTATCGTGCATTGATTATCACCTATACTATCCTCTTTCTTGCTCGAACCCTTAACTTTACATATTACTTTCTTTTTCCCTTTTCAGGATGGCCACCAAGAAAGGTAAAGAGAAAGCTACTCCCAAACCACCAGCAAGGAAAGGAACAAAAAGAACACTAGTGGCAGAGCCATCTTCAACAGCAGTAAAGCCCTCAATAAAACGAATTAAGAGGATTTTCAAGGTCGATGAAAAAGAGAAATCTTTTCCAGCAAAAGAGACGGCGTGGTTCACTAACCGCTACTGTGAGCAGATGTTCCCTATCCTAGCGGAGAGGAATTATAATAACGAATACCTTCTCGTCCTCCCGACCAACATTGTTGAATTCGTTGAGCCCCACATTGAGCGAAGACAATGGGGATTCCTACGGAGACAGTCACGGCAGGTTAATCTTTCATGGGTAGTTGAATTCTACTCCAATTTTCACATGCCAACCATGCAGTCTGTCTATGTCTGTCAGAAGCAAGTTCCCATAACTAAAGAGGCCATTCAATGAGCTTTAGATCTTTCCCCTGCTCCAAAAGGATTGGACGCATTCCAAGAAGCCTCATTCAAACGCCAGACATACCAATTTGACTGGGACGCCGTTCTCAGAGTTATAGCACAACCTGGCAGCAAATGGACCTATGGATACCATCGATCTTGACCTAAGAGCATATTGGCTTCAGCACTCACCTTGGAGGCTCAAGGTTGGGCACAGATTATATCCCATTACGTCTTTTCGAGCACTCACGAGTCCTCCTTCACTGCAGACATGGCTGTTCTACTCTGGTGTATCCTTACAGAGCAGCACCTCAATTTACCAAGACACATTCGGCATGCTATGGGACACGTATAGATTGCGGGCAACCTACCTTTTCCCGCCTTGGTTTCAGATCTAGTCTCAGTAGCTGGAGTCTCCTACAGAGCTGGGGCCACCAAGGCCATGATTCCATGAGATGATCAGATAGTCCCTAACGGGAAGTATATCAGACCTCCAGCAGTCACTACTAGCCGGCCTGTAGAACCGGCCGAAGATATTCCTATTCCTTCCATATCACAAGTACCTTCAACAAACCAACTGCTCCATCAAATACTTGAAAGGCTAGACCGGCTTGAACGGAAAGAAAAGCAAAGGGAGCGCCATAACAAGCGCCGTTTTACATACCTCAAAGAGCTACTTGTTGGTCACAACCCACCTAAAGAAGACCCAGACACCCCGGACTCCACTTCATTTACCAGCACAGGGAACCATGACGGTTCTGATTGTGGAGATGCTACTACCAGCCCCCCTTTGTTCCTGATTGATGGCACCGAGGACGGTGCCAAGATTTAAGTGTGGGGAGGTCGTTCAGTATCTGACTTTTGGAGGTAATTTCTTTTTCTTAACACCAATAAAATAGGATATTTAATTATTTTTCTTTTATTAGGATAGGATAGATAGCATAGTAATAAGTAATTGCATCCATGTTCTATTTGGTTAGAAAATAATAAAGTTTCTTTTTAAGATCCTATTTTTGAGAAATTTTACTAATTTAAATCAAAACTTTTGTGTTAAACTTGTTTGGAATTTGTATTTGGAACATAGTTAAAAGCTAGAACACACAACCTGTGAGGCTTGAGCCTAATGACATGGTTACATTATGTAACCATAAAATTTTATTCTTGTGTGTTTGCTTCTCTATGATTGTGATCTATATTTTGTTCCATCCTATATGTCCAATATTTAATGTGTTATATGCATGCATATGATTGAGGCCATCATTTTAATAACTCACTTATCCTAAATAGCTTACCCTTTCATTTACCTTTGTTAGCCACTTTGAGCCTTTTTAATCCCATTTATTCTATATTTTACCACATTACTAGCCTTAAGCGGAAAAACAAGTAATACCCCAAATTGAATCTTTGGTTAGCTTAAGATAGAAATTGTGTGTCAATTGTGGGAAAATTATGGAAACATGGGTTAATAAGGGAATGTGTCATGATAAAATATTGGGAATTTGGTATCTACTCATGTGAAACTAGAAAAATTAAAAATCCATGTGCATTGGCAATGTTATGTTTATTTTTATACTTTAAAAAAAATTCAAGTAATTAAGTGATTAAACAAATGAATAAGGGGACAAAATTACCCCAATGTTAAGCTTAATAAAAAAGCAATGCACATGTGATACAAGTTAAAAGAAGAGTTGATGCATGAGTATGTAATATAAAAGTGGAAAAACTTTGGGTAACTAGGCATGAATTTAAAAGTATAGAGTGTATGTATAGGTACGAGCTTAGGTTAATCAAAGATTCAATTTATAGCTCACTCAGCCATATATATACCCTCACCTTTACCTTGGCCCCATTACAACCTTAAAAAGACCTCATGATGTTTGTATTGGTACATTAAATACTTGTTGATTGGTTAGGTGAAGAACAAGGTTTAGAAAGCATGATTAGAGAAGAGCAGAGTGATTACCCTATACACTAGAGTGACTAGAATGCATATACATCATCAGTGAGGGTTCAATGCTTGATTCTGTGTTCCCTGCTTTCATAAGCTGTCTTCTTACAAGTTTAATTGCTTTTACTGTATAATTTGAATTAGTAGAATTTGATTTATTTTTGTCTTGAAGAACTTATTTATTTTTAACTAAATAGGCAAAATTATTTTAGCCTATAGTTGCATTCATATACATAGGTTACATTGCATTGCATGAGTCTTACTTTTTTCTACTCATTTGTTTTATCTCCTAAAAGCTAAGCATGAGGACATGCTAATGTTTAAGTGTGGAGAGGTTGATAACCACTATTTTATGGTTTATCTTGAGTTTAATTGAGTGGTTTCATCTAGTCATCACCCACTTATTCATACTAATTGCATAATTTTACATTTTCCTTCCTAGTTTTATTCTACGGTTAAAAACTTGCTTCCTAAAGAACTTTAATTTATGTATTTTAATTCTCCTTTATACCATTCGATGTTGTGATCCGTGTGTTAAGTGTTTCAGGCTTTATAGGGCAGGAATGGCTTAGAGAATGGAGAGGAGACTTGCAAAAATAGAAGGAACACAAGAAACTAAGGAGATGACCAGCGAACACCGACGCGCGTCCATGGCTCACGCGAGCATGCGGAATGGAGAAAATTGCAGCGACGCGTACGGATGCCTGACGCGTACGCGTGGATTGGAGTCTGCACAAATAACGCGAACGTGTGAACGACGCGTACGCGTGACAAGAAAAATTGCTGAATGACGCAAACGCATGGATGATGCATACGCGTGACCTGCGCGATCTGCAGAATTAACAGAAAACGCTGGGGGCGATTTCGGGCCGCGTTTTGACCCAGTTTTTGGCCTAGAAACACAGAATAAAGCCAGGGAACATGTAGAAACTCGATACACTTTTTTCACAGAACACAATTTTAGATACATTCACACATTATGATAGTTTTAGATTTTTAGATCTGAATCTAGAGAGGAATTATTCTCCCTCTAGTTTCTCTTTACATTCCTAGTTTATTACTTTTACTTTTGGATATTGAAAAGTCATTACCTCCATTGAAGATATTATTCTAATTTGTTTCCCTACTTACTCTTTTATTTATTCCATATTCTTAATTCTTGTTTAAAGTGGTAGTTGGATTATTTTTGTGGATTGTTAGTAAAAAGGATTACTTTTATCTTTAATTTTCAAAGCTTTGTTTTATTCAATTTATTATGTCTTCTTTATGAGCGTTATATTCATGTCAATGGAGTAGACTCCATACATGACATGGGGGTTGATTAAAAGGAGACACTTAAGTTGGAAGGCTTAAGTGCTGATTAAACTGGAAGTTGTTGGCTAGTTCTGTATTTACTAATGCTAGACCTTCCCAAGGGAGAGGACTAGGATTTGCGAGTAAGAGTTAGCTTAGTCACTTGACTTTCCTTTATTTAGTAAGGGTTAACTAAGTGAAAACAACAACCTTTCTAATACTACACTTAAGAGACCCCAACAAGGATAGAACTTCCAATTAATCATTCCCCCAGTCAAGGCTTTTTATCTAAAATATTAATAATCATTCTTAGTTTTTATTGCTTTAATTTATAATTATTTAATTACTCGTTATCCAAACTTAAACTCTCTTGGAAATTCCTAATTAATAAAATAGCACCCTTCCTTGCAACTCATTGGGAGACGACCTGGGACTCATACTCCCAGTAGTTTTATTCTAAATTTTTGTGATACCTTTCTAAATTGGTGAGGCGGATTTTAGCTGGTTAGGAGCTATACTTGCAACGATGTTCTTATATTACAATCTCTTAATTGGCCTAACTTCTACCAGCACCAGCAAGCCACTGCTCTTACCCAAGAAAACTCGTATCTCAGATAACTGGAAGTGCATAAGTCATATTATCATTCATATTCATTCATAGTCATTCATTCATCATCATTTTCGCACTTCCTTAACAATCCATATCTAGTCAATTCATGATTCATGCCATATATCACTTTTTCTCAAATCACTTTACTTTGAAAAACCAAAATCAAACTCATCTCTGTCTCGACTTCAGAATCCTCCTCATATCTCAAGTTATTTCAAACTCATAAGCCATTTTTTCCTCAAAATCAATCCCCTTCCAAAACAGAGCCACTTTATGTAACATTTTGCAAAACTTCCAAACAATTTGAAAATCATATCAAATGGTAATTCTCTTTGAAAAGACTCAAGATCCTTCACTTTTAAATCATTTGTTTAACTACTTTAAATCGGAGTTATCAATTAACTACCTCGGTAAAGCCTCCAGACTCTAGGGGAAAATAACCTATCTCACTTTTTAAATTTTTTAAAATCCTCAAAATCATAGTTGCTTAACTTGAATCAATTAAAATGGAGTTTAAACCAAAACCAAATCATGCAAGCCAAAAGTTCCGAACCAATTTTAAAACCAAATTATTTAAACCCGAAACAAATTTCAATTTTATTCTTAAATCTAAAACATTTCTAAAGGCTCGGAATTTGTTTAGTTTTGCTAATCAAAATTTAAAAAATATTTTAAACTTTTCTTCAAAATGTCACAAAACGAAATTACTCAATCAAAGTTTAATTTCTTTTAAATCCACTAAAACTCTTCCAAAGGTACTTCTTTAACCAAACTCCAAAACATAGGTCCTTTCATATTTAAATCAACCTTAAAACATAATTCTTTTCTTAAATAATTTACACTTAAGATATAATACTTTCCTTAATAAATCAAACTCAAGCATAATTTATTATTTTATTAACCAATTTAAAATCAACTAATGTAATTTTTAAATCCATAATTTTCGAAGTAACATTTCAAACAAAGCCTCAGATTTAATAGAAATTTTGGTAGCACCTCCTCTAAAACTTGGAATTTGCCACCCTTTTCAGGTCCTAACCAAACCATTCCTCAACCATATTCCAACGGGTTCAAAACCAAATCAGTTTAAATCAAGCTGATTCCAGCAATTCATATCATTTTCATACCTGAAGGAAATCGATTCAAAAATCAAATCATTTATCAAAACTTTAAAGAAACAATTCAGCAACCTTCCATTTAACCAAACCAAACATTAATCCAATCAAACAATCAATCATATTCATCCAAAACAGCCAGACAATACATAAGACTTATACAATCACTTAAAGTGAAATTTTCACATCAATATCCAATTATAACAATTCCAAATTATAAAATTGAGTTTCTAGAAAAACCCTACCTCAACAAGTCAAACCCATAACCCAAACGTGTCAAAGAATTCCTTTCCTCTCGGCCTAAAATCAACGGAAGCCTCAATCCATAGCTCCACTTACTTCCGCAACAACATGAATAGCTTTAAATCACAACATGCGACCCCTATAACTTAATGCTAAAACATTAACATCGTCAAAACCTTAAAACACATATCAGAATACTAATGGCGAGGATTCTGAGATAGAGACATTTACTAGAATAAAAGAACGACGCAGTAGCCACTCCAAACTTATCCAGCAACAGCTTCAACGGTGGCCAGAAGCTTCGGTGGTTAGGCAACAACCTTAATTTTGACATGCAAACCCATTAAATTAACCCTACAACATCCATACTTCAAAATCCATAACCACAGATAACCAGAACGATTGCAGTAGGAGCTTCAGAGTGCGAATAACTTACTGTGAAAAAGAAACACGATGGAAATAGAGCAGCAGCTCCGACGGCAACCACCGGTAGCGGCAACAAAGATAGCTTCCCCTTCTCCTATTCGCAACCAGCCTCAACGGTGGTGGAAGCTGGCGGTGACAGCGACGATGCGGCTGACGGCGATGCAGCTGGGTAGCACGACTCCCTCTCGTCGTAGTTCTAGCGGCGGTAGCAATGTGGCCTTCACTCTCACTCGCGAGCCCTCTCTCCTTACGGCTCTGCTCTCAACGGTGACATGGCGTGGTGGTGGCGCGACGAACGGTAGTGACGGTGCAGGTGAACGAATGGTGGCGGCAAGCTGTAGCACGAATGGTGACGGCTATGGAAGCGGTCTCCCTCCTCCACCAGTGCTCTCTCTCTCTCTCTCACTCTCTCTATCTCTCTCTCTCTCTCTCTCGGGTCTCCTCTCTTCTCTGTCAGCAGCGATAGCATCGGTGGCAGTGACGCCCACCACATGCCTTCCTTTCTCCCCCTCTCCTTCTCTTCTGCGATCCCCCTTCCCCCTTTCCCTTTTCTTTCTTTCTTTCTTTCTTTCTTCTTTGTTAGTTTCTTCTTTTCGTAGGTGTGGGTGTGAGTGTGGTGGGGGGGATGAGTGGTAACTAGGGTTAGGTTTGGTTAGGTTAGGTTAGGTTAGGGCTAGTGGGTTAGTTTAGGTATTTTTTATTAAAATAGGAGTAGTAATATAATTTTAAAGATAGAATAATAATTAAAAACTAAATTAAATATAAAATATCTGTTTTTAAAATAC
>NC_029794.2:92156580-92157156 GCF_000816755.2 Arachis ipaensis
AATAAATTTAATATATTATCTATCTATCAATTATAAATTTTTTATTTATGTCCTACATTAAAATTATATATAAAAAATGACTATAAAATTTTAAACAATTAAAATTATTAATATATTAAATTATTAATACACATATCTTATATGCATTTAATCTACACTTTTAATATTATATATATAATCGAGCCAGCTCACGAGCTAATGAGCAGAGCTTATCCAACCTCAAACTCGGCTCATTTAATTTATGAGCTCAAATTCAAGCTCAAACTCAAACTCGGCTCACCAACTCACGAATTCAGCTTATCGAGCTATTAATGAGTCGAGATCGAGCTGGCTCGTGATTTGGCTTGACTCACTTCCAACCCTATAGTATAGTGATATGAGTTCTTATTTGTCAATCCTATTTTTTTTTCTTCTTCTTTTTCTTTTTGCTCTAAAAACTTAAAAATTTTGATTCTAGTATTTGTTGTTAAATTATTTCGTTAAATTGATAATATTAAAAAGATAAAAAAATAGTTAAAACTTATTTTATTTAATATTTATATAAGATAAATTCTAATTATTTTGTCTATTTTTTTT
>NC_029794.2:92157836-92173047 GCF_000816755.2 Arachis ipaensis
GTACATTCTCCTAAGCTATACTTTGTTTAAAAAAAAAAAAGAAAAAACTTTTTTCTGGTCTCCAAACTAAAGACTACTTGTCGTCAACACAAAATTAATGTTTCTGCCTTTGTATATGATGGCCAACTTAGTTGACCTAAATGCTTTTCTTTCCATGATTTGTAAACCCTAAACCAAATATGACATCAAAGGCAGAGAAAAAAAACTAAAAAAAATTATAAAACATACTTCATTTACTAACTTGATACACTAGGATGTATTGTCAAAAGCCTACAAAACTTTGATAAAAACCCTTCTCTCTCTCTCTCTCCGTACCTAGATAAATTAGACAATAAGGTCTCCTCTCTTCTCTGTCAGCAGCGATAGCATCGGTGGCAGTGACGCCCACCACGCTGCCTTCCTTTCTCCCCCTCTCCTTCTCTTCTGCGATCCCCCCTTCCCCCTTTCCCTTTTCTTTCTTTCTTTCTTTCTTCTTTGTTAGTTTCTTCTTTTCGTAGGTGTGGGTGTGAGTGTGGTGGGGGGATGGATGGTAACTAGGGTTAGGTTTGGTTAGGTTAGGTTAGGGCTAGTCGGTTAGTTTAGGTATTTTTTATTAAAATAGGAGTAGTAACATAATTTTAAAGATAGAATAATAATTAAAAACTAAATTAAATATAAAATATCCATCTTTGAAAATACCTTTTAATTACTAATTTGTAAATTATTTTCAGTTAAATACTAATTTAATAAAAATTGGAGATAAGTAAAATAATTCACCTTTATTTATAAAATAAGGTTAAAATCTAAATATTAAAATTAAGGCATATAAAAATACTCATTATTTTTAAATTATAAAAACTTTAAATTATAAATAAGAATTTACTCAATTTATATACAAAATTTTAAAAATATAATCTCAAGTAAATATAATAAATTATAAATAACTTATTAATAACTTTTTAAAATTCGGTGCAACAATGGAAAGTGAAGCAATCGAACATGTTGTAAGTGCTACTTATATAATTTTGCATTTAGAACTTTACAAATATACTTGGTCTAAACTTTAAATTTTGTTGTACATATAGGCTAAGGCTAAGAAGTAGAAGAAGAAACAATAAAAAAAAAAGAATTATAAAGCCACCACAATAAAGAGAAAATGAGATTCCACTTTCTCAATCTACACTACCAATTGAAGTATTGAAATTGCTTTTCTTATAATGTCATGTAATGGTTTATTGTGTATGAAATTGATTTTTTCAATGCTTTGGCCTATTTTCTAAGTACAAGAGGCCCGTGTTAATCTTCAACCTAATTCCATACCTTACAACAAACATACCACCATGGATCACACCAAAAGCAATACCATGAAGAGCAAAATAGCCCATTGGAAGTCCATGCTTGCTCGATTTTAGCATTTCCTGTGTGACCCCAAATGCTAAACCAAATGTAATTCCAAAAGCATCCAACCTTAGCACCTCTTAAACTAAGTAACATTAATGAAATTTTTGCAGAGATAATGGTAGCCACAAATTCTGGCACAACAGCAAGACTTTTCTAATTTATCCTAACCCCAGGCTTCAATTGTAAGGACCAAGACTTTTGAAAAATCTTATTATGAACTAATTTCAAATCATTTATTTATTGACAACTTTAATTTCAAAAATTATTTTATTAAAGATAATTAAAACAAGTTTTGATTAATTAAATTTGAAATAAATTAAGATTTTATCCAATTTTATAATTATTGAGTATCTTTCTATTTACAATTTAAAGTTTTAGAAATTCAAAAATAATGAGGTTTGACTATTTAAATTATAACTTTTATCTAATTTTACAATTATTGAATTAATTTCTATACTTAAATTATAAAGTTAGTAGTTGTAAAATAATAACAATTTTATATGATTGGGTTAAATAATTAATATTTTTATAATTGAATAATTTATGTTTTAGGAATAAAGAAAATTAACTATATTATCTTATATTTTCAATTAGAGTATCCCAATTATTATTTTAATACAACAAATAATATTTTTTTTTAAAAGTAATTTTTAGAGATTAAATTAGATTTCAAATTAATACTCTATAACCCAATTTTATTAAAATTATCCTACTCTAATTAAACCCAAAATCCCCAATTCCACACACAAACCCTAACCCTAATTAACACACAATTTTCTCCTTTTATCCCAAACTCTAACTGCAACACACAACACACAGCAGTAGCAACTACGAAAAGAAAGAAAGAAAGAAAGAAAGAAAGAAAGAAAGAAAGAAAGAGGGGGAGAGAGAGCTACGGCAGGGAGAAGAAGAAGAGAAAATGGAGACACGCCGGAGCTGCTGAGATGTCGCCGTTGACGCCACTGAGGGGAGGAGGAGCGCGAGCTGGGGAGCTGTCGCTGACGTCCCGTGCTGTCGCGTCACGCCCGCCGTTACTGTCTGTCGCTTCTAGTCGTCACTGCCGCCGCTGTGCCGTCGAGAGGGAAGCCGTCAGATCGATAGAGAAGAGAGAGAAAAAGCACATGGAGCAGAGGAGAGAGAGGGAAGAGTCACGCCCTGTGCCGTCACGCCCTGCCATGTCGTCGTCGCCGTTGGTTTACCTTGGAGCCGCCGTCGAGCAGAGCCGCAAAGAGAGAGGGTTCACGATTGAGAGAGAGGGTTGCGGGCCTGGCACCACCGTGCCCAGCCACCGCCGCTTCTGCTGTCGAAGAACCCCGCTGCCATCATCGAAGACACTGCCGGTAAGGGTTTTGCATTTGGTTTTCATTCTTTTGAATTCCTAGGGTACTATCGTCACTGCATGGTTGTTACATCAATCCATCTTCAGGCTTCAAGGCACCAACTGATTCCAATGCACCAACTGCTTTCAATCCTCCAAAAGAAGAAGTAAAGACTAGAACCTACTTAGTATAAGTTGTTATTCTCCTATTAGTAGGATGCAGTAGTTGTTTGTGTGTTGTTTTGGATTGTAAGTTATGACTTTTATTGCCATGTCCACTTGTGGTCATACTTATTAGGTATTATGATATTGCACTATGGTTATTTTAGTATGTTTAGGCTCTATGACAATGTACTAAGATTGCCAAAAACTAATAGTTAATGATGTATTGTGCTTTTGGATTATGTTAACATCTATTAATCTTAGTTGTTTGAAATCTTAGTCTATTGAGTAACTTGAAGCAAAATTTAGTAACTTCTTATATAACTCAACTAAAATTACATAACATTGCTTTATTTGTTTAAATATGTCACCATTAAATTTAAGAATCTTAAATTAAGTCCTAAACAATAACACTACAATGCTATGGATCTAAATAGTTCCATATAACTCATACAACTAACACGACACAAACTTCACAACAACAATAGCAAATGTAATTATAAACCCTAGCACACTTTAAAATCTTAATAATATAAATCTGGTTCTGGTCTGCATTCCATTCTGCAGCAACATCTCCAATTTCCTAAATCTCTCTTCCAATTTTATCAATTTTCCTTGCACCTCAGTTTTTTTCCCACCCATGTCAACACCTTCCGATTTCGAATCAACATTCTCTCTTATCATCTCCTCAAGCCATTTGAAATACTTGTAGTACTAAAAGAAAAACTAACATTTCAACATAACACAACTAACAAAAATATAAATGGTAACTTACCTTAAAATAGCAACAGCCAAAAAACAACTTACTATGGCTTAATCTTGTTCCAGATTCGAATAGGATTGCATAAGTTTCACAATCACAATGTGGGTGTTTGAACTTCTTCTTCCTCTTTGTTTTTCTAGTATCTATATTAGCTTTCACCCGATGCATCAACCTCTCAATCGACCTCACGGATGCTGATTTGAAGTTTGGGATTGCTCTGTATAGCTCATGCTTCCTTGTTAGGGTTTGAAATCTATTGAATAACAAAGAGAAAGTTGGTATTAAACCCTTCTCACAACAAACAAAATGCCAACATTTTTTTGATTATGTAGGGGTCAACCTATCCCAAAGAAATTTTAATTCACACGTAAAAATGTAATGTTACACGTAGGACCATTGCTACATCCTATTATCGGAGACATCACATATAACACCCTACTACACAGAGCTTTATGCTTAAGTCATAGAACAGAGGTTGTATGGTGTTATGAACCTCTAAAATAAAATATATACGTATAATTACGGAAAAATATCATATACTAGGAGCCTTGAAAGACGGGTAAAGCAAAATCGCAAAATATAAAGCGCAACACTCAGGAAACAGAATAACTTGCGTGCTAAGAAACCTAATGATCATATATATGATAAAGCAAAAGAGTGAATAGATAGCCAAGAAAACAGAATAACTAGCTCCTGACTCAGCCCGCAAAGCCAAGGCTGATCAGAGAATATTTACATACATATATAAGTATCCCAAAATATCCAAAATACAGAAATAAAACCTTAACTTTTCTTAAACCTCTAAGAGGGACAAAATAAGCAAGTTTCTTGGAGAGAAAGCTAAGTACATATATACATAAACAGATAATCAAAAGAACCCAGGAACCACTATGCTTCAAGGATCCAGAACCTAGCGAGGTGCCTCTCGACTTGCATCTGAAAACAACAACACAGTATGAGGTGAGAACTGGAGATTCTCAGCATGGTAAAGGTGTCACGTATATAATATATAAGGTCCTGGGAATGCCAGAGGCAATCCTAGAACGTCAACACTCAAATTATAAAGCTTAGATTCTATACAGAAGCCATAAAAAGGGTAGGTGTTCTACGGAATTCTAAACTTATCTACTTAAACTTAACTTTATCACCGAACTGATCCACCTTTTCTCCGCTCCTCCATCACCAATGATTTAGCAGAGACAAACAACCAAACAATTTCAAGCACAAGTAGAAAATAGGTAGTGCAGGTAGCAAATATAACAATTAGCATATTATATATTCAGCTAGGCAATCCCAAGTAATGCATAACAAATAAAATAAACAGAATGCACATGATGTATGCCTGTCCTATGGCTGATGAGGTTCATCTGTCGGTTATCCAGGCAAGCCGACAAGCCCGAAACCCTTAGATTGTCCTTCGTGGCGCATCCCCATGAGTCTATGCATAGATTTTCTCATCCATTCATGATTCATAAATTTATTCATTCATTTATATCACACTCAATGGGGGATATCCATTCCCAGAAATTTATACGTGCCCGGTCACCCTTACGACGTAGGGTCAACAGAGTATCGAGTTTCAACCTGGAACATGTGGTGGCAAGCCACGGTTCTGTTACCTAGGAAAACTCGTATCTCAGATATCATTAAATTCATAAGCCGCAAAATATTCATAACCATTCATATTCATCATATAACCATTCATCTTAGCCATACCAACATATATTCATTTAACTTTTACACCATTCTCTTATAATTCATCATGTTTACCCCTTTTCATCATCCCCAAGTTACCTCAATTTCTTAGCTTCATCTCATTATTAAACTCTCTAATCACTTTTAGAACTAACAATATAAAAATAGAGATTTAGGAGGTCAAATTGGCTTTGAAAACGCAAAATACTGATTTGCTGAAAACAGGGGTGTGCATACGCATACACATGTGTGCGCACACACAGGTCTCTTTTTAGCCCAAGACGCGTACGCGTGCATCTGCCCGTGTAACCCCCACTTTTTGGTGATGTGCGTATGCACACACAAGTGTGTGTACGCATGCATAGGTTTTTGGCTAAAAATTCTGGTTAAGTCAAAAGCTGTAGAATTTTACATTTGAAACCCCAAACTTCCAACGCGCATAACTTTTTTGTCTTAAAACATTTTTCCTCTGTTCTTCGAATGGCATAAACTTCACGGACCCAATTTTCATACAAAATAAGTTTGAAATTATTTGGAGCTCTGGAAGCCAAGTTATGGGTTGCCGAAGTTTGGCCAAAAACCAAATTTCACAAAAAGTTTCAAAACCTCATTTTCCTTAAAAATTCAATCCAAACCTCATGTTTCATACACCAAAATCAACACAACATCACTTTACCATTACCACAATAATCCTTCCATAACTACCATAACCCAATTCCACAAGATCATTTATCAAACTTGCAATACATCAACAATTTGTCATCCACCTATCCAAGACATTCATAGATTCTTTCAACAAGTTCATAATCATAAATTCATCAGTCCACATCCTATTATCATCATCCAATAATAACCCAATACACAACTCATAGTACAACTCGACAACAAGGAAACTAAACATTAAATGTTCCTTTACATTCCAACTTATCCTAGGGTCATCTAGCCTAAATTTTCACAGATCATTATATATTAAATACGCGAAACATAAACCATACCTTGACCAATTTCTACGTATTCATCCAAGGTAACCCACAAGGCAAAGTTGTAAGCCTCAACCACCAAAAATTCAGCAACTAGAACTCTCACCAAGCTTCCAATTAAGCTTCCAACATATCCAATTGCCTCATATCTCATATTTACATGCACCTAACATAATTATCACAAAATATTCCCAAAATTAAATACCCAAAACACAAGATTAAAGAATTAACTAGAGTTCTAGGATTCTCACCTTACCAATAAAAAAATTGGAACAAGACTTGGCAAGTCCACCAAGTTAATTTGATCCTAAACACCAAAATTTAACAATTTCAACATTGTTGCTCATGAATTTTCGAAATTGAAATTGATAAATTGGGAAAGAAAACATGACTTTCTTACCTTACAAGGTACCAGGCTTTGTAGAGCTCAACGCCACAGCCGCGTGGCCGCCAACGGTGCGGCGATCGGAGCTCCGGATCAAAAGTTACATGGATTTGAATGAAATCAAGGGTTTTGGAACTCAAGGTGTTCTTCCCCTTGTTTGGCTTGCTTCTAGCGTGTTTTTCATGCAGAAATGGGAAGAAGGAGCTTCAGCTTATTTTATTTAATGAGCTAGTTGGTCCCACGGGCCCGGTTCGGATTCGGTTCGACCGATTCGACCCGTTCGGTCTAATTTTGGACCAAATTCTTTGAAATTAGTGTCAAAATTTTTATTTTAATTAGCTCTATCTTATTTCAATATACAATTTATATTTCCACTTTATTTTATTAAAATTTAATTTATTGATTAGTTATTCGCTAATCTTGCGGGGTTTACATCCTACCCACCTAATTAAGAATCTTGCCCTCAAAATTCAGATTCAGTTATCTGAAAAGAGGCATGGGTAGTCCTTCCGCATACTCAGATTTTCTTGAAGTTGACCTCAGCACTCGAAACTTCCATCTCCTTTCATTTAAATTTACTTAGGTTATAAGACATGAATTTGTTTTAGAAGCGTGTTTCAGAAGTTAGAAAATGTGGAGTACGTCGAATATATTTGAAAGGTACGGCAGAAAAATGATTCGGTATGTCATTGTCCATCAATCCCCTCCAAAAATTGAAATGGACCAACTTAGCGGGATTTTAACTTCTAAGTTTTTTATTGCTCGTCCGATTCGAGTTCGTTGAAGTAATCTTCAGAAATACGTATCTTCTTCCTTCAAACTTGAGAAGTCTTCTTCTTAGATCCGCATAACCCTTTTATCGGCTTTTATAATGAGGATCTTAACTCAAATTTGCGTAACCTTTTCTACATCATCTTGGCTATCACATTTAGGAATTAAAAATATTTGATGCTCTAGTTTCAAATCAGTGCAGAGGCTTTTAGCGCATCGTGAAGCCTTACCTACTTGCTGATGTATAGTCTCGTTTAATGTCTTTGATAAACAGTTTGCTCCGATTGGCAGAATGGATTTGGGTTAACTGACCCACGATCACCTAACAACATTACTTCCTATCCTAGTCCTCGATAACTTCTTTCATAATTAGTAGTAATTCCTTTGTACTTTCATTGTGAACCCTTTCATGGTTACCACATCTTGGATGACTCTTGGTACTCATTCTTTATCATCGAATGTGTCAGATGTTCAGCCACACGCGTCACCACATTACCCATCGTTTCGGGTCCCTCAACCCTATCTTATCAAAATTGTGATACATTTTAGCAATCCTCGGTCGAGTCAAAATCTGTTCTTGATGGCTTTGGACAATGGTTTACGTTCCCACTTTCTGCATTAGACGTCCTAATCTCTTCTTGTACTTCCGAATCCATTTCTTCATTCCTCCCAATCTCATTCTTTGTTTTTGCTGATCTCTTCTTGATTTTCCTTATGTTTACCAGACTTTGACATCCTTGGTCGCTCTCTATCATCTTCTTACGCTTCCTGTATCTCGTCTTTGCCACGTTTTAAGACTACAATAGATTTAGTTTGACTCCTTTAACTACACCCTCGATATCCAACTTAGAGTTCCAATTTACCTAACATTCCTTCCTCCGAAATTTATATCCAAGTATTCCTCAGAAACTTCTTGCTCAGCGCGTCCGTCACCGGTTCACGACGTTGTATTTGCACACATTCTAAACCCATTTGATAATGCATTGCAGCAATTCCGAGTAGTTTATTTGGTTCAGGCATCACAAATGCTGGCACTAAGGTTAATCTTTCTCTCAAAATTTCAAAGCTTTCTTCGCATTCAGGCATCCATACAAACGGTTCATTGTAGCGCGTTAACTTACTCATAGGAATTACAGTCGGCAAGAATTTAAAGCTCTAAAATTCCTCTTGATGGTGCACACTTACATGTTTCACCTTCTGCGTCCAAAAGTCTTGCTCTAAGGAATCAATGTCTTGCTGGTTACAGATAGGATTCATACGCGATACTAGTATAGGCTCAAGTTGGTTTTCAAAAAGACATTAAGCTCGAAAGACGAATGGAAAATACGAATGGTGTTCATGAGAGATCAGAAAGAAAATCTTGTATACGGTTAAACAGAGTTGTACCGAAATAATGGAATGCACAAGAAGAAGAACCTAGGTGTATCCCAAGAAAAGAATTCAAATTAAGGACCTTTGGTAGAAAGAATAAATCGTATAGAGTCAAAGAAGTCTCAACTGATTTAGAAGAGCACGATTTGCGAATACGAGCAACTCTACTCACTGCGAGCTTTCAAAATTCAAGGATTACGTGATTATACCAAGACAAGCTCAAACTCATCCTGGAAGAAACAAGATTCATGCGCATAAAGAGTAAAACTGGAAAGATGATCAAGTCATTTAAGAATAACTCCGGATAGAGTTTCAACGCAGGTTTCAAAAGAAAGATTAGATCAGGTCGCAAGGATTCATTGGCACATTCCCTCTCACATAAAGTCTCCTGCTGTTCTCTTCCTTCGTCACTAGCATAACCGGAGCTTCTCACAAGGTAGCACTTAGTTGAGCAATTCTCTCTTCCAGTACTCCCTTCAACTCAATCCTAAGTTCTATTGATTGTAATGGTGTCTTTGCTTATGGTGCAATCAACACTGATATGGCTTTCGGCACAAGTCTTATCATAAACTCACTTTCTCTTTGAGATGGAAATTCTGGTACACCTTCAAGAGTTGTCTCAAAAACTTTTTTGTAGTAGGAATTTGGTCTCATCTTCACTCGCCTCTTAACAATTAACAACTAAATGTTGAATTCGCTCTATTCCTCTTCCTCAAAGTTTCACCATCACTGGATTTCAAATAATAACTCCGCGTAGCCTTCAACACTCCTAATTCCTTAGATATAATCCAACCTGCTTTTACTACGTCACTTTGATCCTTAACCTTCAAGAGCTTAACCACTCCTCTAAGTTAACTAAATATCGCTCCATCTCAACAACTAATAGTCTTCGACTAATTATCGACTTGGACATTACGATTATCAAAACTTGTCATGCATCACGAACAAAGATTACACATTAATGGTGTGCAAGGAAGTTAGAAATTCAACTACTAGTTCGTGGTTACTTTGGGTCTGAGAATCAGATTCGGCTGCACCCCGACGTTTCTTGTGTGGACAATCTCAAGTTATATGCCCTGGCTTCCCGTACTTGTAACATACACCTAGCCTGGCCCTGCATGGTCTGTTTGGATGATACTTTGTGCGTCTCGGGCAATTCAAATCTTCCGGTTGAGTACTAGTCTGCTCTTCTGAATCCTGTCTCTGACGGTTGTCGTTCTTTTGATCATTTTTCCAACGCTGGGAATGTGAAGCAACATAACAACCCCTTTTGAAGCTTTGGCTCCGAGGTGTAATCTTTCCCTTTTTCTTTGTGAAGGATTCCTGGTGATTACTCCTTGCTACCTCAGTCCTCCTTGAGCTTTCTCTTGTTGATTGACCCGTGTTAACTTGCTCCAGATAACCCATTGGTACCCCCATACTCGGAAACTTATTTTCACCTTCACATTTGTTACCATCATCATTGCTAGTCCCAGCATGTGGTTCCGTCCTATCCATCACTCAGCTGGTCGCAGCAACAACAGCACCGATGGCAGCGACAGCACTCGTCATTATGGTCACAAAATAGGTCAGACTACCTACCGATATGGTTACCTCATTACCTCTCCGTCCCTGACCTCGATTACACCCACGACCATGCCTACGAGACATCATTTGGTTCCTATTTACACCAAACAATTGATATTAAGGTGATTAGTCTCAATATCGCGAGTCTAGTATTTCAAAGTTCTAAATGCATGCCCATGAGCATTCATGCCACATATATCATTCATATATCCTAATTAGCATGTATAGACACTCAGAGTATTACCAGAAGCATAGTCAGTCCGTCCCTCAGGCTCTATAGGAACGAATTGCTCTGATACCATAATGTAACACCCTACTACACAGAGCTTTGCGCTTAAGCCGTAGAACAGAGGTAGTATGGTGTTACGAACCTCTAAAATAAAATATATACGTATAATAACAAAAAAATATCATATACTAGGAGCCTTGAAAGACGGGTAAAACAAAATCGCGAAATATAAAGTGCAACACTCAGGAAACGGAATAACTTGCGTGCTAAGAGACCTAATGATCATAGATATGATAAAGCAAAAGAGTGAATAGATAGCCAAAAAAACAAAATAACTAGCTCCTGACTCAGCCCGTGAAGCCAAGGCTGGCCGGAGAATATTTACATACGTATATAAGTATCCAAAATACCCAAAATATAGAAATAAAACCTTAATTCTCCTTAAACCTCTAAGTGTAAGACCCAGAACCTTTGAAAAGTCTTTTTATGATCAAGTCTCAAATCATATGGTTATTTATAGCCTTAATTTTAGAAATCATTTTATTAAAGATAATTAAGGCAAGTTTTGATTTATTGAATTTGAGACGATTTATGATTATTATCCAATTTTATAATTATTGGATTATTTTCTATATTTGAATTATAAATTTGATAGTTATGAAATAATAAGGATTTTATACGATTTGGATTAGATAAGTAATATTTTAAATATTAATGTTGTTATTTTGGAAAATAGAGAAATTAATTATATTATTTCTAATTTTTAGATTTGGGCATTTTATTGAAAATAATTTGTAAAGTTGATGAGCAAATAGTATTTTCCTATATATGATTAGTGTTGGATTTAATTTGGGTTTCAATTACCATATTATCCCTATTTTTATGTGAAATTACTATATTGCCCCTAACCCTAAGTTTCGAAAATGAAACCCTAATCCTTGTAACCCAGCAGCCACCACCCCAACCCCCCCTTCAGCAACACAAACAGCAGCAAACGGTTTCCTTTCCTCTTTCTCCATGAAAGGAAAGGAACAGAAGCCAAAAATCAGAGAGAAATGGAGACTGAGTCGCAGAAGAAGGGAGGAGGAGAGGAAGACTGGAGGAGGGGGAAGAGCGCCGCGCATCTGTCTCGCCGCCGCTGAACTCGCGCACAGGAAGAGAGGAGATGCGCGAAAGGGAGCCACTGCGGGGAAGCCATCGCCGCCTGCCACCATCGCCGAGCGTGGGGCCGCCGTCCTCCTCGTCGCCGACCAGCCCGTCTCGTCGCCGCCGTCGAACCCGTCCCTTGCCGCCGCCGTTGAAGCTGCGAACAGAGAAGAGGAAAAGGGATGAGACGCAAGGAAGCAATGCTGCCCTTCCATTGCCGCTGCTGCCATGGTTGTGGTTTAGGGTATCCCCGTCGCCGTGGGTGGTTCCACCGCCCTTGCTGCCGTGCCGTCAGAGTCTGCCGCCATGGCCGCTGGTCTCCTAGTTGCTGCTGTGGTTGGGGGTCTGCTGTGTATGGTCGCCGGAAAATCTTTCTGCCACCGGAGCTGCCCTGAAACACCATCGGAGTCTGACAGCGCCGCTGCCGGAGTTCTGAGGCCACCGGAACCACCGCCAGAGGTTCTGGCTACTTCTTCCGTCACCGGAAAAGTTGCCGGTAAGGGTTTCATTTGAGGTTTCTTCCTTTTTGGTTTTCGAGATGGTTTTGATGCTGTGCGGTTTTTCTAGTTGATCCACTGGAGTTTCCGGCCGCCGCCGAAGTTGTTACTGCCGCCGGTTCAAAATCACAGCTGCTTCGTGTTATTTCGGTAAGAAATTATGTTTCGAAAAGTCTCGCGTTAGTTTTCGGTTGTGTTGGTTAATGAATGAGTTTTGGTAACGTGGGGTCGAGTTCTGATTATTCTATGTTGCGATTAGTGTCGCTATGGTTATTGCGGATGTGGCTTGAAGCTGAGGTTGCGGTTGTTGATGATTTCGGGTTGAGGCGGAAAGGACTCTGTGACACGTTTGAGTTATGAAATTTGCATTTTGAGGTAGGGGCGTTTCCGAAAACTATAGTTTATTATTGGAATTATTACATATGGATACTGATGTGAGACATGGTGTATTTAGTGATTGTATCTGCCTTATGTATTATTCGATTGAGTCGAATGATTATGGATGTTTGTTTGGCTGAATTGTTGTGCGGCTTTGTGAAATGTAATGTTTTGAAGTGATTCTTTAAAGATTTGAAATCTGAGTTTAATCCGTTAAGGATTGATTTGATTTGAGTCAATTATTTGATGATGTGAAAAGTCGAATGCAATTTTGAATTCAGCCTGGTTTACTTTAATTGACTTGATCTTGGACAAATGATTTGTTACTGAACCGTTTCTTTAAAGCTTTGGAAATGAGTTAATTCGATTGATATTGAGTTTACTTTGAAATGGTTTTCTTGAGATATGCCACTGAGGCGACTGTTGGATTTAACTTACTTTGAATTGATTTCTGGTTTTGAGCTGTTGAAAAGGAATGAGAAATGGTTTAGTTGGGACCCGAACCGGGTGGCAAAAGTCCAAGTTTTAGGGGAGGTGCTGCCAAAATTTCTACAAAATCCTAGTCTTGTTTAAAAAGTAATTTAAAAAGGATTGGATTTGAGAAGTTGTATTATTTGATTTATTAAGAGAATATTTATATTTTCAAGCTTAATTTATTTAGTGAACTTTATGCCTTGAGTTTGACTTATTTAGAAATGAACTATTTTTACCGTTTGAATCAATGAAGGAAAGAATGATGCTCTAATATTGATTTCAATATAAAAAGGAGCTTTTAGTGATTTCAAAGGAATCTAGACTTTTGATTGAGTAATTAAGTTTAAGGCATTTTGGAAGAGTTAGAAAAATGGGTTCCAAGAAGAAACCTGAAAGTGGTTTGATTCAAATGAACCGGTTCCTTTTCAAATGAGTTAATTTTTGGACTGGGTTGGAACTTGTTATTTTTTTATGGTCAGTTTCATAATAAATTCAGTTTTATTTACTTGAGCCGAGAATCTATGATTTTAAGAGTTTCAATGAATTTTAAGGAATTGATATAGATTGACCTTCCCTAAAGACTTGGGACTCTACCGAGAAACTTTTGTTATAAAATCTCATTGTTGTATGGGTGATGCGATTTGAGAAAAAGTGATTTATGGCTTAAATGCCGGTTTTATGAATTTGATGATGTTGGATGGTGGAAGTGCTGTTTTGTTATGGGCCGGAATGGTTGTGTATGATTATGAATATTGGCTGGTTCTGGATTGAACCGTGAGCCGGAATGGCTGTGTATGATATTGATTTATGGCTAATTGCCGAATGAGTTATGGGCCGTATGGCTGACTATGAATTATGAATTTAAGCCGGATGGCTGAGATGGATGTTGATCCATGGATGGGACTGAATGAATATATGCTTGAGATACCTGGGTAGTAGCAAGGGTTGTGGTTCGTCCCACTTGCTCCAGGTTAGAGACTGTGACGCCTGGGTAGTAGCCGTAGTAGTGGTGATTTCACTCGCTCTAGGTTGAGCTTTTAAACACCCGCCTGGGTAGTAGCCGCAGTAGTGGTTATTTCACTGGCTCTGGGTTGAGCGGGTAGTAGCAATAGGGTTGTAGCTCAAACCTACTTGCTCCGCGATGGGTGTTTCTGTCCATGGTTAGCTACCAGGACGTGTCGGGTTGGCTATATAACCGACAGATGATATCATCAGCCACTAGGGACAGGCATGCATCATATGTATCTATGTGACATTGTTTGGATGTGCATATTATACTTGGTTTGCCTATGTGATTAATTTCTAATTGTTCTACTTGCAATAACTGTTTGTTTGTGCTTGCATCTTCCTATTTGTGTTTGCTACTGGGACTCTATTGGACTGTGGTGATTGGTTGATGGCTGGATTGTTTGGGCCTTGGGCCGTGGTTGGAATGAGATGAACCGATGGTTGATTTCAGTTTTGTGTTTCTGGTTTGTTATAAAATATGAAAGGCTATTTTGTTTCAGCAATGATAAACCATTTTGAAAGACTTTTGAGTTTTTTGAGAATTGAATGGTTCCTCTTTTAGAAAAGATTTCCGACTTTACTTTTATTATAAACCGTTGTTTTTGAAAAGAGGAATGAGACGGTTGTTAATCATTGGTACGGTTTATCTTCATGTATCTGATGACAAGTCATCCTAGCCTATTTTAGCTAGTCTTTTTCTTTAGTTTTCGTTAGGATTATACACTTTCTTGAGCCACAAGCAAGCCAATTGAGTAGATTTTCATGTTTCCCTTGATTGAACCAACCATATATGAATTCATGCCATTTCATGAGGTTTTATGCTATATTTGTTGCATATTATGAAAGATTGAATACCTCATGATTTTAAGCATAGCTTTGATAAGTTTGGTTGATCAACTTTTTCTGTAATTTTGATTAACCCACTAACTGTTTGATTTTTTGCTTAAGCTAACTAAAACTTCATTCTAGCAATAGATTGAAGTGCTACTGGTTTTTGTGCTCTTATATTCTGCTTGTATGTCAGGTACAAGAAGAGCCATACCCAATTTTCATGAACAAGACGAAAGAACTCTCAGGAGGTTAAGAAG
>NC_029794.2:92173107-92237802 GCF_000816755.2 Arachis ipaensis
CCAACAACCAATATTTCTTTGCTCATAAAAGAAGCCGCCAACCATCACAAAGAAGAGGAGTAATGGAACTAGAAGGAGTGGATTCAATCCTAGCTCAAAACAAGATGATGCAGCAGCAAATTCAACAACAATTTGAGCAAATGGCCAAGAGGATTGATAGTCTCCAAGTTGCAGCAGTCAACACTAGCCAACCATCAACCACATGGGGACAGAGTGAAAAAACTCAAGAAGAACAATAACAAGAGCAAGTTCAGTATATGCACAACCAAGGACCAAATGAAGTGTATGGTGATACATACAATCCATCCTGGAAGAACCACCCAAACCTCAGATAGGGAGATAACCATACCCAAAACCAACAACCATGGCAGAGGAACTCAAACTAACACAATCCAAGAAACAACCAAAATCACAACCAGCAGCAGACTAACCAAAACCCCTTCAGAAAACCTCAAAACAACTACCCCAACATCAACCAATACCAATCTAATAACCAATCCACCAACCAAAATGCCTACCATTGACCACCCACATCTCATAACCCACCTCAAGTATCACCTGAAGCCCAAAGAATCACTCACTTGGAAGCCATGATAGACAAAATGTTGAAACACCAAGAAATGGTAGCCAAGAATTAGGAAGCCTCTATAAAGAGCCTAGAGAGACAGATGGGGCAAATCTCCAAGCAAGTATCTGTTGAGAGATCTTCAAACGCACTGCCCAGTGACACAATTCCAAATCCCAAGGAGGAATGCAAGGCAATACAATTAAGGAGTGGAAGAGCATTGACAAGCAACAATGACACTACAAGGAAGCAAGCAGAGAACATCAAAGAACCAACAGAGGATGAGAATCAAACAAAGGCAGATGAGGATAAGGAGCAAGATGTGATGCCAAACAAAGACACTGAGAAACTCAAAGAGAAGAACAACCAGCCACATAACTCAAAGGAAGTAGCTCAGGGGCAGCAGCAAATGGGAAAAAGCATCACACCCCCACTGCCTTACCCTCAGAGGTTCAACAAAGAGATTAAAGACAAGCATTTTCACAAATTGCTTGAGATTTTTAAGAAGCTGGAAATTAACATTCCCTTGGCTGAAGCACTTGAGCAAATGCCTCTATATTCCAAGTTTCTGAAGGATCTTATCAACAAGAAAAGAAGCTGGGATGAGAAAGAAACCATAATGATTGCTGAGGAATGCAGGGCCTTGATTCAAAAGGGGCTTCCTCCCAAGCTTGAGGACCCAGGAAGCTTCCTGTTGCCTTGCACCATTGGATTTGAAACATATGCTATGTTTGGTGTATCTTCAAGCACACTTAACCAATATTACAAAGGATTTTGTTTCACATGCTTAAAATGTTTTGATAGAGCATATTTGCTGAGGAATGCAGGGCCTTGATTCAAAAGGGGCTTCCTCCCAAGCTTGAGGACCCAGGAAGCTTCCTGTTGCCTTGCACCATTGGGAAATTGACAATCACTAAAGCAATGTGTGATCTCGGAGCAAGTATTAACTTAATATCATCCTCCTTGATGAAAAAGCTGCATATAAAGGAGGTCAAACCAGTACAAATGTCTCTGGAGCTGGTAGACAAGTCAATGGTATACCCCAGGGGTGTAATTGAAAATCTCTTGGTCAAGGTGGACAATTTTATATACCCTGCTGATTTTGTGGTTCTAGAATCAAACGATGATGATGGTGACTCTGTTATATTGGGAAGGCCATTCTTGGCCACTGCTAGAGCTATCAATAATCATACATTTGTTATTTTCCAAAACCTTATAAATAGAAAATTTTTATATTCGACAATGAAGGCATTAATTGTGATGTATCCTTTGACAAGAAACAAGTTTGGTGTTCATCAAACCTTGATGCACCGATTCAAGGATGCAATTAATCCTTCATGAAAAAAAAAAAGAGAAAGTATGATGAAAACAATTCTTATGAACATGTAACTCTTGAATTTCACCAATTGGAGGAAGAAACTCATTTTCTTTAGACATTTCCAAACATTAAGTTTGGTGTCCTCCAAAGAAAGTGTCACGGTTTAAATGAGACAAGGATTGATGGTTATTTTAAGCATAGCTTTGATAAGTTTGGTTGATCAATGATAGGTGAAGAAATCTTGGAGAAAGGTTGAAGCAAAGAGGAATGGCTAGGAGTGAAGAGAGGACAATGGAATAAGTGAAATTGAACCGGGATGCATGACGTTAGCCCCGTATCCTATTACAGTAATTCCCAAAAACCCTCTACTGAGAACCCTTTCGATGATGATGTTCTCACCCCCCTACATTTTTCCCCTTTCAGGATATGGGCGCAGAAGTTACGAAGAGCTTATTTAATTATTGTTGTGATGCTCTGTATAGTTTTAGTTATGGTTTACCGTACCCTCGCCTTTATCTTGTTATAATCTGTAAGAGGGATATGAATTGTATTGGTTAATGCTTGTAATAATATTTACATATATGTATGTATATATATGGATGTACTCTTTATGATTTTCTGTAAGTTGTATGGTATGTATGGATGTACGTTGTATAGCAAAAGTATCTTTGGGAGCAGCATTGCGGTTTAAAGTTTTAAATAGGCTCATATTTTAGTATTAAATAGTATAAGTGTCGTCGTAATGTCCGAGCTATCAGAGTCGCGCAGCCGGAAGCGTGAGCTTTGGTAGTTAGGGTGTTACACTAAGAGGGACAAAATAAACAAGTTTCTTAAAGAGAAAGCTAAGTACATATATACATAAACAGATAATCAAAAGAATTGAGGGACCACACCGCTTCAGGGATCCAGACGCCTAGCAAGGTACCTCTCAACCTGCATTTGAAAACAACAACACAGTATGGGGTGAGAACCAGAGGTTCTCAGCATGGTAAAGGTGCCACGCATGTAATATATAAGGTCCTGGGAATGCCAGAGGCAAATTATAAAGCTTAGATTCTATACAGAAGCCATAAAAAGGGTAGGTGTTCTACAGAATTCTAAACTTATCTACTTAAACTTAACTTTATCACCAAACCGATCCACCTTTCCTCTGCACCTCCATCACCAATGATTTAGCAGAGACAAACAACCAAACAATTTCAAGCACAAGTAGAAAACAGGTAGTGCAGGTAGCAAATATAACAATTAGCATATTATATATTCAGTTAGGCAACCCCAAGTAATGCATAACAGACAAAACAAATAGAATGCACAGGATGTATGCCTATCTTATGGCTGATGAGGCTCATCTGTCGGTTATCCAGCCAACCCGACAAGTCCGAAACCCTTAGACTGTCCCTCGTCGCGCATCCCCATGAGTCTATGCATAGATGTTCTCATTCATTCATAATTTATACATTTATTCATTCATTTATATCTCACTCAATCGGGGATATCCATTCCTGGGAATTTATATGTGCCTGGTCACCCTTACGACGTAGGGTCAATAGAGTATCGAGTTTCAACCTGGAACACATAGTGAAAAGCCACAGTTCTGTTACCTAGGGAAACTCGTATCTCAGATATCATTAAATTCATAAGCCATATAATATTCAGAACTATTCATATTCATCGTATAATCATTCATCATAGCCATAGCAACATATATTCATTTAATTTTCACATCATTCTCTTATAATTCATCATGTTTACCCCTTTTCTTCATCCCCAAGTTACCTTAATTTCCTAGCTTCATCTCATTACTAAACTCTCTAATCACATTTAGAACTAACAATATGAAAATAGAGGTTTAGGAGGTCAAATTGGCTTTGAAAACACAAAATATTGATTTACTAAAAACAGGGGTGTGCGTACGCATATACATGTGTGCGCACGCACAGATCTCTTGAAAACTGAGGTGTGCATATGCATACACATGTGTGCGCACGCACAAGTCTCTTTTTAGCCCAAGACGTTGATGAGCGGATAATTTATACGCTTTTTGGCATTGTTTTTAGGTAGTTTTTAGTATGTTTTAGTTACTTTTTATTATATTTTTATTAGTTTTTAGGCAAAAATCACATTTCTAGACTTTACTATGAGTTTTTATGTTTTTCTATAATTTCGGGTATGTTCTGACTGAAATTGAGGGACCTGAGCAAAAGTCTGATTCAAAGGCTGAGAAAGGACTGCAGATGCTGTTGGATTCTGACCCTCCTGCACTCGAAGTGAATTTTCTGGAGTTATAGAAGCCCAATTGGTGTGCTCTCAATTACGTTGGAAAGTAGACATCTTGGGCTTTTTGGAAATATGTAATAGTTTATACTTTTCCCGATATTTGATGGCCCAAACTGTCATTCAACGCCAGCCAGAGACCCTTTTCTGGTGTAAAATGCCAGAACTGGCACCAGAACTGGAGTTAAATGCCCAAACTGGCATCCAAGCTGGTGTTTAACTCTAGAAAAGGCCTACACACGTGTAAAGCTTAATGCTCAGCCCAAGCACACACCAAGTGGGTCCCGAAAGTGGATTTCTGCACTATCTGCACTTAGTTACTTATTTTCTGTAATCCTTAGTAACTAGTTTAGTATAAATAGCACTTTTTACTATTGTATTCAGATCTATCTTAGCATTATATCTATCCTTGGACTTGGGAGGCTGGCCACACAGCCATGCCTAGACCTTTTTCTCTTATGTATTTTCTACGGTGGAGTTTCTACACCTCATAGATTAAGGTGTGGAGCTCTGCTGTTCTTCATGAATTAATGCAAGTACTATTGTTTCTCTTTCAATTCACGCTTACTTCTTCTCCAAGATATAATCTTGTACTTAATTCAGCTAAGTCAGAATGAAAGGGTGACCCGTGACAATCACCCACTATCTTCGTTACTCGCTTAACCAAGATCCGCGTGCCTGACAACCACAAGCGGTCTACATGATGTTCAACGTAGTCATTGGACGACAGCTGGAGTATATTCTCTTGGGTCTCTAATCCACGGACCGAGTCCGTGAGATTAAAACCTTCGTGGCTAGAACCAATTGGCAGCATTCCTGAGATCCGGAAAGTCTAAACCTTGTTTGTGGTATTCCGAGTAGGATCTGGGAAGGGATGACTGTGATGAGCTTCAAACTCGCGAATGTTGGATGCAGTGACAATGTGCAAAAGGATACAGAGATCCTAGTCTAAAACAAGTGAGAACCGACAGATGATTAGCCGTGCGGTAGCTGTACCTGGTATTTTTCATCCGAGACGAGAAATCCGACAGTTGATTAGCCGTGCAGAAACCATACTTGGACCATTTTCACTGAGAGGATCATACAGCTTGCCATGGAAGGGAGCACGCATGATTGGATGAAGACATTAGGAAAGCAGAGGTTCAGAAGCAACAAAACATCTCCAAACGCTTATCTGGAATTCCCACCAATAAATTACATAAGTATCTTATTTTATTTTATGTTTTATTTATCTTTTAATTATCAAAACCTCATAACCATTGAATCCGCCTGACTAAGATTTACAGGATGACCATAGCTTGCTTCAAGCCGACAATCTCCGTGGGATCGACCCTTGCTCACGTAAGGTATTACTTGGACGACCCAGTGCACTTGCTGGTTAGTTGTACCGGAGTTGTGAAAAGTGTGATCACAATTCCGTGCACCAAGTTTTTGGCGCCGTTGGCAGGGATTGTTCGAGTTTGAATAACTGACAGTTCATCTTATTGCTTAGATTGGGTAATTTTATTTTATGTTTAAGCTTTTTATTTTTATTTTCGAAAAAAAAAGTTTTCAAAAAAAAATTTAGTTTTTGAAAAATTCATAAAAATTTTTAAGAATGAATTCTAGAGCTTCATAAGATATGTTGAAGCCTGGCTGGCTGTTAAGCCATGTCTAATCTTTTGGACTGAGGTTTCTACTTTCCTCTATAGAAAGGACATGTCTGTAATTGTTATGTTAAAGCTTGGCTGGCCATTTGACCATGTCTAATTCTTTTGGACCGAAACTTTAGACTAACATTGCACGAATCCTGGAATTCTTATTAAAAATTTTGAATTTCTTTATTTTCTTTTTCCAAAATAATTTCGAAAAAAAAATATACAAAAAAAATTTAATAAAATCATAAAACCAAAAAAATTTTGTGTTTCTTGTTTGAGTCTAGTGTCAAATTTTAAGTTTGGTGTCAACTGCATGTTTTTAATTTTTCTTAGATTTTCGAAAATTCATGCATTGTGTTCTTCTTTGATCTTCAAGTTGTTCTTGATGATTTTCCTTGTTTGATCTTTAATTTTTCTTGTTTTGTGTTTTTTGTTGTTTTTCATATGCATTTTCGAAATCATAGTGTCTAAACATTAAAAATTTCTAAGTTTGGTATCTTGCATGTCTTTCTTTTCTTAAAAAAAATTGTCAAAAATATGTTCTTGATGTTCATCATGATCTTCAAAGTGTTCTTGGTGTTCATCTTGACATTCAAAGTGTTCTTGCAATGCATTATTTGTTTTGATCTTAAATTTTTATGTTTTGTTTTATTTTGTTATTTTTCTCTCTCCTCATTAAAAATTCAAAAGTCAAAATAATATATTTCCCTTGTTTTACTCATAAATTTCAAAATTTTGGGTTGACTTAGTCAAAATTTTTAAAATTTAGTTGTTTCTTGTTAGTCAAGTTAAAATTTCAATTTAAAAATTTTATCTTTTCAAATCTTTTTCAAAAATCAAATCTTTTTCCTTATTCTTCTCATAATTTTCGAATTTCTTAAATAAATTTTCAAAATTTTTTTCTTAATTTTATTTCATATTTTCAAAAACTTTACTAAGAATTAATATTTTGATTCAAAAATTTCAAGTTTGTTACTTACTTTCTTGTTAAGAAAGGTTCAATCTTTAAATTCTAGAATCATATCTTTTAGTTTCTTGTTAGTCAAGTCATCAACTTTAATTTTTAAAATCAGATCTTTTCAATCTCTTTTTCAATTCTTTTTCAAAATAAATTTCAATCATATCTTTTTAAAATTTTAATTTCAAAATCTTTTTCTAACTTCTTATCTTTTCATAATTTATTTTCAAATCTTTTTCCATTAACCACTTGACTTGTTTGTTTTAATTTTAAAAAGTTTACTATTTCTTATCTTTTTCAAAACCACCTAACTACTTTTCTCTCTCATTAATTTTGAAAACTAACTAACAAATTTTTCAAAATTCTTTCTAATTTAATTAATTTATTTAGTTTTCAATTTGCTTTTATTTCTTTTCTTAAATTTCGAATTCTAACTTAATTAATTAAATAAAAATAAAAATATTTTTCTTTTCCCTCTTCTTAAAATTTGAATACTCTCTCTCTCATCTCTTTCTATTTATTTATTTACTAACACTTCTCTTCTACTCATAATTCGAACCCTCTCCCTCTCTCTGTGTTCGAATTCTTATTATTCTCTCTCTACCTCATTCTTCTATTCTTCTATTCTTATACTCACATAAAGGAATCTCTATACTGTGACATAGAGGATTCCCATTTTCTCTTTGTTCTCTTCGTTTTCATATGAGCAGGAACAAGGATAAGGACATTCTTGTTGAAGCTAATCCTGAACCTGAAAGGACTCTGAAGACGAAGCTAAGAGAAGCTAAAGCACAATACTCTGGAGAGGACCTTACAGAAAATTTCGAAAAAGAAGTAGACATGGCAGCCAAACCCAACAACAATAGTGGAGATGCAAGGAAGATGCTTGGTAACTTTATTGCACCAACTTCTGACTTCTATGGAAGAAGCATCTCAATTCCTGTAATTGGAGCAAACAACTTTGAGCTTAAGCCTCAATTAGTTTCTCTAATGCAGCAGAATTGCAAGTTTCATGGACTTCCATTGGAAGATCCTCATTAGTTTTTAGCTGAATTCTTGCAAATCTGTGACACTGTTAAGACCAATAGGGTTAATCCCGAGGTCTACAGATTTCTGCTTTTCCCTTTGCTGTAAGAGACAAAGCTAGGATATGGTTGGACTCACAACCTAAAGAAAGCCTAAACTCTTGGAAAAATTTGGTCAATGCTTTCTTGGCCAAATTCTTTCCACCTCAAAAGATGAGCAAGCTTAGAGTGGAAGTCCAAACCTTCAAACAGAAGGAAGGTGAATCCCTCTATGAAGCTTGGGAAAGATACAAACAATTGATCAGAAGGTGTCCTTCTGACATGCTTTCAGAATGGAGTATCTTATGTATATTCTATAATGGTCTGTCTGAATTGTCCAAGATGTCATTGGACCACTCTGCTGGTGGATCTCTTCATCTGAAGAAAACCTCTGCAGAAGCCCAGGAACTCATTGAGATGGTTGCAAATAACTAGTTCATGTATACTTCTGAAAAAAATCCTGTGAATAATGGGATGACTCAGAAGAAAGGAGTTATTGAGATTGATACTCTGAATGCCATATTGGCTCAGAACAAAATATTGACTCAGCAAGTCAATATGATTTCTTAGAATCTGACTGGAATGCAAGTTGCATCCGGCAGTACTAAAGAAGCCTCCTCTGAATGAGAAGCTTATGATCCTGAGAATCCTACAATGGAAGAGGTGAATTACATGGGAGAATCCTATGAAAACACCTATAATCTTTCATGGAGAAATCATCCAAATTTCTCATAGAAAGATCAACAGAAGCCTCAACAAGGCTTCAATAATAATAATGGTGGAAGAAATATGTTTGGCAATAGCAAACCTTTTCCATCATCGTCTCAGCAACAGACAAAGAATTCTAAGCAGAACCTCTCTGATTTACCAACCATAGTCTCTGATCTATCTAAGACCACTCTCAGTTTCATGACTGAAACAAGGTCCTCCATTAGAAATCTGGAGGCACAAGTGGGTCAGCTGAGTAAAAGAGTTACTGAAACTCCTCCTAGTACTCTCCTAAGCAGTACAGAAGAGAATCCCAAAAGAGAGTGCAAGGCCATAACTATATCCAAAGTGGCCGAACCTGGAGAGAGTAAAAAGGCAGTAATTTCCAGTGAGGAAGACCTTACTGGACGTTCACTAACCAATAAGGAGTTCCCTATTGAGGAACCAAAGGAATCTGAGGCTCATATAGAGACCATAGAGATTCTATGGAACTTAATGATGCAGTTCATGAGCTCTGATAAAGATTCTCTCTCTGATGAGGATGAAGATATTGTTGAAGAGCAAGTTGCTCAGTATCTAGGAGCAATCATAAAACTGAATGCCTTGGTTCAACAGAAATTACCTCAGAAGAAATCGGATCCCGAAAAGTTCTTAATACCTTGTACCATAGGCACCATGACCTTTGAGAAGGCTCTGTGTGACCTGGGGTCAGGAATAAACCTCATGCCACTCTCTGTAATGGAGAAACTAGGGATCTTTGAGGTACAAGCTGCTAGAATCTCACTGGAGATGATAGATAAATCAATGAAACAAGCTTATGGACTTGTAGAGGATGTCTTAGTGAAGGTTGAAGGCCTGTACATCCCTGCTGACTTCATAATCCTAGACACTGGAAAGGATGAGGATGACTCCATCATCCTTGGAAGACCCTTCCTAGCCACAGCAAGGGCTGTGATTGATGTGGACACAGGAGAGTTAGTCCTTCAATTGAATGAGGACTACCTTGTGTTTAAGGCTCAAGGATCTTCTTCTGTAAACATGGAGAAGAATCATGAAAAGCTTCATCCAATTCTCTCCATACAGAGTCAAGAAAAGCCCCCACATTCAAACTCTAGGTTTGGTGTTGGGAGGCCACAATCATGCTCTGAGTATCTGTGAAGCTCTGTAAGAGCTTACTGTCAAGCTATTGACATTAAAGAAGCGCTTATTGGGAGGCAACCCAATCTGATTTATTTATGTTAATTACTTTTTCATTTCATTTTCCATTGTTAGTTTATGTTTTCTTTAGGTTGATGATCATGTGGAGTCACAAAAACAGCTGTAGAATTGAAGCAGAATCAAAAATAGCATCAAAAATAGCACACCCTGGAGAACAGGCTTACTGGCGTTTAAACGCCAGTAAGGATAGCAGAATGGGCATTTAACGCCCATGCAGGCAGCATTCTGGGCGTTTAATGCCAGAAATGGCAGCATTCTGGGCATTCAGAAAAACGCCCAGTAAAGATGGATTCCTGGCGTTTAACGCCAGCCAGGTACCTGGCTGGGCGTTAAACGCCCAAAGATGCAGTCAAGTGGGCGTTAAACGCCAGAATGGATAGCATTCTGGATGTTTAACACTAGGATGACACAAGGGAGGTAATTTTGTTTCCCATTCAATTTTTTTCAATTTTTCATGTTTTAATTCATAATTTTTTGCATCAAACATATTTTAAATGTTCATCTTTCAATTTCTATTTTCAAAAATTAATAATTCTGGGGCACGAATTGTGAACCACACTTTTCACAACTCGTACCACTAACCAGCAAGTGCACTGGGTCGTCCAAGTAATACCTTACGTGAGTAAGGGTCGAATCCCACGGAGATTGTTGGTTTGAAGCAATCTATGGTTATCTTGCAATTCTTAGTCAGGAAGTCAGTTATATTTATCCGTTGAATTGCGAATGAACAAGAGAGCATGGGTTAAAAGTTACTTGTTATGCAGTAATGGAGAATATGTTGGAGTTTTGGAGATGCTTTGTCTTCTGAATCTCTGCTTTCCTTTGTCCTCTGATTCACGCATGCACGTCCTTCTATGGCAAGCTGTGTGTTGGGGCATCACCATTGTCAATGGTTACATCCCCTCCTCTTGTGAAAATGGTCCAAATGCTCTGTCACAGCACGGCTAATCATCTGAGGTTCCCGATCATGCTGGAATAGGATTCACCCTCCTTTTGCGTCTGTTACTACGCCCAGCACTCGCGAGTTTGAAGCTTGTCACAGTCATTCAATCCCTGAATCCTACTCGGAATACCACAGACAAGGTTTAGACTTTCCGGATTCTTATGAATGCCGCCATCAATCTAGCTTATGCCACGGAGATTCTGATTAAGGAATCTAAGAGATATTCATTCAATCTGATGTAGAACGGAGGTGATTGTCAGACACACATTCGTGGATTGAGAAAGGTGATGAGTTTCACTGATCATCACCTTCTCCATAGTTAGCCGCGAATGGATATCTTAGATAGAATCACGCATGTTTGAATAGAAAACAGAAATACTTGCATTAATTCATTGAGACACAGCAGAGCTCCTCACCCCCAACAATGGAGTTTAGAGACTCATGCCGTCAAAGAGTACAAATTTTTGATCTAAAAAGTCATGAGATACAAAATAAGTCTCTAAAAGTTGTTTAAATACTAAACTAGTAGCCTAGGTTTACAAAAAGTGAGTAGACTATGACAGATGGTGCAGAGATCCACTTCTGGGGACCACTTGGTGTGTGCTGGGGCTGAGATTTAAACATTTCACGTGCATAAGGCTGTTTTGTGCGTTCAACGCCAGGTTTGGATCCATTTCTGGCGTTGAACTCCAACTTTTAATCCTTTTCTGGCGCTGGACGCCAGAATTGGGCAGAGAACTGGCGTTGAACGCCAGTTTACGTCGTCTATCCTTGAGAAAAGTATAAACTATTATATATTGCTGGAAAGCCCTGGATGTCTAATTTCCAACGCACTTGGAAGCACGCCATTTTGAGTTTTGTAGCTCCAGAAAATCCACTTTGAGTGCAGGGAGGTCAGAATCCAACAGCATCAGCAGTCCTTTTTCAGCCTGAATCAGATTTTTGCTCAGCTCCCTCAATTTCAGCCAGAAAAATATGGATAATTACAGAAAAACACACAACTCATATTAAAGTCCAGAAATATGGATTTTTTCCTAAAAACTAAAGGAAACAAACTAAAAACTCATTAAAATATACTAAAAACTATATGAAATTAACCCCAAAAAGCGTATAAAACATCCGCTCATCAAATTCCATTTCTTTTTAATTCTTTTTTTTTCAATTCTTTTCAATTCCTTCCAAAACATTTTCAAAACTTACATATCTTTTCAAATTCTTTTCAACTCTTTTTAATTTTTCTTGCATACAGTAATAAGTTTTCAAAATTAATTGCATCATTCTTCTTCTACTCCCTTCTATCTTATTTTGCTCGAGGACGAGCAAACCTTTTAAGTTTGGTGTGAAAAAACTCTGCTTTTTGTTTTCCATAACCATTAATGGCACCTAAGGCCGGAGAAACCTCTAGGAAGAGGAAAGGAAAGGCAGTTGCTTCCAACTCCGAGTCATGGAAAATGGAGAAAGTCATCTCAAAAGCTCATCACTAGAAAAAGGATGGAGCAAACAAGAGAGCCCACTCATGGACCTTAACAAGAGCACTCCATTATCCTCCATGAAATCCGAGAGGACCAAAGAGCCAAGAGAAAGAAGCAACAAAGGCAAAGAAGAGATATTGAGGAGCTCAAGCACTCCATAGGATCTTCAAGAAGAAGAACTAGCCGCCCTCACTAAGGTGGACCCGTTCTTTAATCTCCTTGTTTATTTTCTTTTCTGTTTTCAATTTTTATACTTTATGTTTTGACTATGTTTGTGTCTTCATTACATGATCATTAGTGTTTAGTGTCTATGTCTTAAAGCTATGAATATTCCATGAATCTTTCACCTTTCTTAAATGAAAATGTTTTCTGAAAAAGAAAAAGAAGTACATGAATTTCGAATTCTATCTTGAAAATAGTTTAATTATTTTGATATGATGGCAATACTTTTTGTTTTCTGAATGAATGCTTGAACAGTGCATATTTTTTATAGTGAAGTTTATGAATGTTAAAATTGTTGGCTCTTGAAAGAATAATGAAAAAAAGAAATGTTATTGATAATCTGAAAAATCATAAAATTGATTCTTGAAGCAAAAAAAAGTAGTGAAAAACATAAAGCTTGCGAAAAAAATGGCAAAAAATAAAGAAAAAGAAAAAAAAAGAAAAAGCAAGCAGAAAAAGCCAATAACCCTTTAAACTAAAAGGCAAGGGTAAAAAGGATCCAAGGCTTTGAACATTAATGGATAGGAGGGCCCAAAGGAATAAAATCCTGGCCTAAGCGGCTAAATCAAGCTATCCCTAACCATGTGCTTGTGGCGTGAAGGTGTCAAGTGAAAAGCTTGAGACTGAGCGGTTAAAGTCGTGATCCAAAGCAAAAAGAGTGTGCTTAAGAACTCCGGTCACCTCTAACTGGGGACTCTAGCAAAGCTGAGTCACAATCTGAAAAGGTTCACCCAGTTATGTGTCTGTGGCATTTATGTATCCGGTGGTAATACTGGAAAACAAGATGCTTAGGGTCACAGCCAATACTCATAAAGTAGCTGTGTTCAAGAATCAACATACTAAAATAGGAGAATCAATAACACTTTCTGAATTTTGAGTTCCTATGGATGCCAATCATTCTGAACTTCAAAGGATAAAGTGAGATGCCAAAACTGTTCAGAAGCAAAAAACTACTAGTCCCACTCATCTAATTGGAACTAAGCTTCATTGATATTTTGAAATTTATTGTATTTTCTCTTCTTTTTATCCTATTTCGTTTTTAGTTTCTTGGGGACAAGCAACAATTTAAGTTTGGTGTAGTGATGAGCGGATAATTTATACGCTTTTTGGCATTGTTTTTAGGTAGTTTTAGTATGTTTTAGTTACTTTTTATTATATTTTTATTAGTTTTTAGGCAAAAAATACATTTTTGGACTTTACTATGAGTTTGTGTGTTTTTCTGTAATTTCAGATATTTTCTGACTGAAACTGAAGGACCTGAGCAAAAGTCTGATTCAAAGGCTAAGAAAGGACTGCAGATGCTGTTGGATTCTGACCCTCCTGCACTCGAAGTAGATTTTCTGGAGTTATAGAAGCCCAATTGGTGCGCTCTTAATTGTGTTGGAAAGTAGACATCTTGGGCTTTTCAGCAATATATAATAGTCTATACTTTGCACGAGATTTGATCGCCCAAACTGGCGTTCCACGCCAGCCAGAGACCCTTTTCTGGTGTAAAACGCCAGAAGTGGTACCAGAACTGGAGTTAAACGTCCAAACTGGCATCCAAGCTGGTGTTTAACTCTAGAAAAGGCCTATGCACGTGTAAAGCTCAATGCTCAGCCCAAGCACACACCAAGTAAGCCCCAGAAGTGGATTTCTGCACTATCTGCACTTAGTTACTTATTTTCTGTAATCCTTAGTAACTAGTTTAGTATAAATAGCACTTTTTACTATTGTATTCGGATCTATCTTAGCATCGTATCTATCCTTGGACTTGGGAGGCTGGCAACACAGCCATGCCTAGACCTTTCTCTCTTATGTATTTTCCACGATGGAGTTTTTACACCTCATAGATTAAGGTGCGGAGCTCTGCTGTTCTTCATGAATTAATGCAAGTACTATTGTTTCTCTTTTAATTCATGCTTACTTCTTCTCCAAGATATACTCTCGTACTTAATTTAGTTAAGTCAGAATGAAGGGTTGACCCATGACAATCACCCACTATCTTTGTTACTCGCTTAGCCAGGATCCGCGTGCCTGACAACCACAAGCGGTCTACATGATGTTCAACGTAGTCATTGGACGATAGCCGGAGTATATTCTCTTGGGTCTTTAATCCTCGGACTGAGTCCATGAGATTAGAACCTTCGTGGTAGAGGCTAGAACCAATTGACAGCATTCCTGAGATCCAAAAAGTCTAAACCTTGTCTGTGGTATTCCGAGTAGGATCTGGGAACGGATGAATGTGACGAGCTTCAAACTCATGAATGTTGAGCACAGTGACAGTTTGCAAAAGGATAGAGAGATCCTATTCCGACCCAAGTAAGAATCGACAGATGATTAGCCGTGCGGTAGCTATACCTGGTATTTTTCATCCGAGACGAGAAATCCAACAGTTGATTAGCCTTGCAGAAATCGTACTTGGACCATTTTCACTGAGAGGATCATACAGCTTGCCATGGAAGGGAGCACGCATGATTGGATGAAGATAATAAGAAAGCAGAGGTTCAGAAGCAATAAGGCATCTCCAAACGCTTATCTGGAATTCCCACCAATGAATTACATAAGTATCTTATTTTATTTTATGTTTTATTTATCTTTTAATTATCAAAACCTCATAACCATTTGAATTCGCTTGACTAAGATTTACAGGATGATCATAGCTTGCTTCAAGCCGACAATCTCTGTGGGATCGACCCTTACTCACGTCAGTGATGCAGGCAGAAATTGGCGAATTAAAAATTGTTAAAATATATACGTTGCAAGTATAGTTCTTAATTCGCCAGAAATCCGCCTATCAATTTAGAAAGGTGTCACAGAAAATTGAATTTAAAATACTGGGAGTATGAATCCTAGGGCCAAAAATTGATGCGGGCAGAAATTGGTGAATTAAAAATTGTTAAAATATATACGTTGCAAGTATAGTTCTTAATTCGCCAGAAATCTGCCTGTCAATTTAGAAAGGTATCACAGAAAATTGAATTTAAAATACTGGGAGTATGAATCCTAGGTCGTCTCCCAACGAGTTGTAGAAAAATGTGCTATTCTATTAATCAGAAGTTTTCAAAAAGATTTGAATTGGGCAAATAGGAAATTAAATTGATGAATTTGAATAATGTAAATAAAAGCCTTGACTGGGAATTGATTAGTTGGAATCCCTATTATTGTTGGAATGCTCTCAGGATTAATTGACAATCAAAGGTTATCCTGTTTAGTTATCCTTCACTAGGTAAAGGAAAGTCAAACAAGTTGGAATGCTACGTCCGTTCACAAGTTGCAATCCACTTAATTGAAAGGGATTGGTGTTAGTGATTAGGAGGCAATCCAACCATAAACCCAATTACAATTTTTCTTTCAAGCCTTCCAACTCAAGGGTTCCTTTCAATCAATTCCCCATCAAGTTAGGGAACTACTCACTCATTGTAAAGGAAAAATTCATAGCATATGAAAAGGAATTAAAGAAAGACATTGTAAATAAAAATTAAAATAGTCAATTAAAAATAAAAGTGATCCTTGTATTAAATAATCCTAAGAATATTCCAATGGTAAAATTAACAAAGCAAAGAACATGGAGGAGTAAACCAAGTAAAGAAAACAAACTAGAATGACGAAGTCTTGATGAGGTAATAACTCTTCTCAGTGTTCCAATGCCAAAAAAAGTAAGAGAAACTAAAATCCTTTGAACTATGAATGTGTAGAGAGAAAACCTAGAGGAGGAGTAAAACTAGATCTAAAAATTAAAACTGTGTAGAATGAATGTTGTTTTTGGTTTCTGCATGTTCTCTGGCTCTAGTCTGCTGTTCTGGGCCGAAACTTGGGTCAAAATAGGGTCCAAAATTGCCCCCAGCGATTCTGCAAATTATGCAAATCGCGCATGCCACGCGATCGCGTTGCTCATGCGGATGCGTCATTCGCGTTTCGCTTCACCACGCAGGCGCGTCGTCCACGCCTCCGCGTCGCTCGTGCTTTTTGATTTCACGTGGTCGCGTCATTCATGCGTCCGCGTCACTGCGATTTGATCTTCTCCGCGCGGTCGCGTCGTCCATGCGGCCGCGTCGCTTCTCGCTGGTCATCTCCTCAATTTCTTGTGTTCCTTCCATTTTTGCTAGCTTCCTTTCCAATCTCCAACTCATTCTTGCCCTATAAAGCCTGAAACGCTTAACACACAGATCACGGCATCGAATGGAATAAAGGAGATGTAAAATGTAATTAGTCGTCTCTAAGAAGCAGTTTTCACTCATGTAATAATTTCAGGAAGGAAATATAAATGCATGCTATTTTAATGAATAAGTGGGTCAGGATCATGATAAAACCACACAATTAAACACAATATAAACCATAAAATAGTGGTTAATGCAAACATCATGAGGTCTTTTCAAGGTTGTAATGGGGCCAAGGTAGGTAGGGATACATGTATGGTCAAGTGAGCTTATAAATTGAATCTTTAATTAACCCAAGCTTCAACCTAACCTATATAACTTGCATAACCTTAGAATTTGTACCTAGCTACCCAGAATTCCCCTTTTACATTCTATACTCATGTATCAACTTTTTATTTTAATTTTTATCATATGTGCATTGATCTTTGAATTCTCAATTCAGCATTGGGGTAATTTTGTCCCCTTATTTATTTATTAAAAAAAATTTTTTTTATAGAAGCAAAAATAAACATAGCTTATCAAGGCACATAGATTTTTAATTCTTATAGTTTTTCATGAGTAGGTATCCAAATTCCCATTAAATTATCATGACACATTCCCTTAATAACTTTTGTTCCCACAATTTCCCATACTTAACTAGCACACACAATTCTATCTTAAGCCAACCAAAGATTCAATTTGGAATATACAATTGTTTTTCCGCTTAAGGCTAGTAATGTGGTGAAATATAGAATAAATGGGATTTAAAGGCTCAAAGTGGTTAACAAAGGTAATTGAAAAGGGTAGGTTTAATTTGGATAAGTGAGTTTAAACAAATAACGGCCTCAATCATATGCAAGCATACAAATATAATAAATATTGGACATATAAGATAAAACAAAATATAGATTACAATCATAGACAAGTAAACACATAAGAATAAAATAATTATGGTTAAATAATGTAACCATGCATAAAGGCTCAAATCTTCACAGGTTGTGTGTTCTTTAGCTCAAACATCATGTTCCAAATACAACTTCAAGCAAATTTATCATAAAAATTTTAAAAATTAGTGAAATTTTGTTCCAAAGATAGAGTCTTAGAAGAAACTTATTGTCTTTTCAATCAAGTAGAGCATGCATGGAACTAATCTATTACTATGCAATTTATCCTATTCTATAAAAGAAAGAAAAACTAACTAAAATATCCTAATTTATTGGTGCTAGGGAAGAGAAATTACCTCCGGAAGTTAGATACTGACCGACCTCCCCACACTTAAGGCTTTGCACCGTCCTCGGTGCGATCTGTCAGGAACAGGGGTGGGCTGGTGGCAGTATCTCCACAGTCGGGACCATCATGGTTCCCTGTGCTGGTAAAAGAAGTGGAGTCCAGGGTGTCTGAGTCCTTGAAGTGTCCCTTGAGTAGCTCCTTGAGGTGTTTGAATCGGCGCTCGTTACGGCGCTCTCTTAACTTCGCTTTCTGTTCTTGCCGATCCAATCTTTTGATTATCTGCTGGAGCAGTTCATCTGTTGTAGGTGCGTGTGGTGTTGAAGAAGGGATATCTTCAACCGGAGCAGTGGGAAGGCTTGTAGTGGCTGCTGGAAGTCTGAGGTACTTCCCATTGGGGACATACTGATCATCCCGCGGAAGCATGGCTTTGGTGTCTCAAGCTCTGTAGGAAACACCGGCTGCTAAGACAAGATCTGAGACCAAGGCGGGAAAAGATAAGTTGCCCATAATTTGTACGTGTCCCATGGCATTCTAGATATGTCTTGGTAGATTCAGAGGCTGGTCTGTAAGGATGCACCATAGTAGAACGGCTATGTCTGCAGTGAAGGAGGACTCGTGAGTGCTCGGAAAGACGTAATGGGACATGATCTGTGCCCATACGCGAGTCTCCAAGGTAAGTGCTGAAGCCAATATACCCTTAGGGCGGGTACGATGGTATCCATAGATCCAATGGCTGCCAGGTAGTGCGATAACTCTGAGAACAGCTTCCCAGTCAAATTGGTACATCTGACACTTAAGTGCGGCTTCTTGAAAGGCGTCCAATCCTTCTGGAATAGGGGGAAGACTCAAAGCTTGTTGAATAGGCTCTTCTGTAATGGGGACTTGCTTCTGACGGACAAAGACAGACTGCAGGGTAGGCAGGTAGAAGTTAGAGTAGAACTCGACTACCCAAGAAAGATTGGCCTGCTTCTGATGTCTCTGTAGGAAACCCCATTGTCTTCATTCAATTTGCGGCTCAACAAAAGTAGCAATATTGGGCGGGAGGATAAGAAGGTGTTCGTTGTTGTAACTCCTTTCAGCCATGATGGGGAACATATGCTCACAGTAGCGATTTGGAAATCACGCAGTGTCCTTTGCTGGAAAGGCTTTCTCCTTTTCATCAACCTTGATAATCCTCTTAACCCTTTTTGTTGAGGGCTTGACTGCAGTTGAAGAAGGCTCTGCCACTAGTGCTCTTTTAGTTCCTCTTCTTGCTGGTGGTTTGGGAGTAGCTTTTTCTTTTCCTTTCTTGGTGGCCATCCTAAAAGGGAAGAGAGAGTAGATTGAATCCAAAGAGATATATAGCAATGAAGAGAACGAAAAAGGATAGTTGTAAATGCACATTAAAAGGTAAATGATGTCAACACACGCTCATGAGTACATGTGAAAGATCATTAATGGAAAATAGTTAGTGCATATGATGACAAGTGAATGCAAGGTGTTTATTTGCATGCCGGTAAAGGGCATGAGTAGCATAGACCAAGCATTACTTTGTAACAAACTATCACGTTTGTATTGACAATTAAATTCAATTAATATAATAGTAAAGGGAATTTGTGAAAAGCAAGCATTGAATAGTGGAATAACATAGAGAAGTGCATAATGCCATATGGGCTTTTTTACAAACACATAGCATGCATGGTGAAGAAGGTATAGAAAGTATTAAAGTGAACATGCAATCAATCCTTTAAAGAAAATAATATATAATTGTCAAACAATTTGCAACAATCCACGAGCATATAATGAAAAATAATGACTCAAATAAAATTCTAACACCATGTAAAAAGGAAAGAAGAAGGAAGAAAATATGAATAATGAAAAGAAAAAAGAAAAGAAAAGAAAATAACATAAAATAAGAATGATAGAAAAGAGAAGGATGAAGAAGAAAATAAAACCTTGTTAATGGAGGTGAGGGAGAGAGAGTGAAAGGTGAGATAGAAGGAAGAGGGGAGGAGGAAGAGATAAGGAGGGAAAAGAAAAAGTAGGATTTGGAGAAAAAAAAGATATGATAATTGGCAAATTTAGGTTGAGCTGTGCGGCGCAAGCGACGCGATCGCATGGGGCACGCGGTCGCGCGACTTGCGCTTAAGGTGAGGGACGCGGTCCCATCAGTCACGCGGTCGCATGACCCAGTTTGTGCCAGTGGCGCGAGGGTTGCCTCGCACTCGCACAACTCTGTTCAAAATCATTAAATGCCAAATTTTAGGTGACGCGATCGCGTGGGGCATGCGATCGCGTGAGTGGGCAGTTTATGGGGTACGACGCGGCCGTATGGGGCACGCGGTCGCGTGGGTGGGGGACTGCGCGTCCAGCGCCAGTCCAGCACCACTCTAGCACAACTTTCAGCTGTGCACTCTTTCTACGTCGAAAATCAGGGCACGCGGTCGCGTGGGGCACGCGGTCACGTGGGAGGTCATTATGCCCATACGACGCGGACGCATTGGCGACGCGGTCGCGTGGGCTGATTTGTGCCACTGGCACTCCTCCAGCCACGCTCCAGCATGACTCTCTGTTCGTTTTTAATTTTTCTCTCCTCTCTTTGCCACGCGGACGCGTCGCTGATGCGGTCGCGTCGCATGGCACCTTCCCCCTTTTTTTTTTAAATATGCAGATGGAGATGCACGAAAGTACTGATAAAGAGAAGAGTTATTGAATATGAAAAACTAAAAATAAAGAAAAAACGATCATACCATGGTGGGTTGTCTCCCACCTAGCACTTTGCTTTAACGTCCGTAAGTTGGACGCTCCACTAGCTCAATCTTCTGCTATGTGGGGATCTTCCAAGAGGAAGATCTCAAGCTCCTTGTTTTTTTGCATCTTCTCACCATGGTATAGCTTTAGGCGTTGTCCATTAACTTTGATAAGTTCAGAACTTGAAGGATGACTTAGGTGATAAACTCCGTACGGTTTGACCTTTTCTACTCTGTATGGACCTTCCCATCTGGATCTCAACTTGCCTGGCATGAGCCTCAGACGAGATTTGTAAAGGAGGACTAAATCCCCAGGTTGGAACTCTTTCCTCTTGATGTGCCGATCATGTGCAGCCCTCATCTTTTCCTTGTATAGTCTAGAGTTCTCATAGGCTTCTAGGCGAAGGCTCTCCAGTTCTTGCAGTTGCAACTTCCTTTCAGCTCCGGCGTTCTCCATCCCCATGTTGCACTCCCTGACTGCCCAAAAGGCTTTGTACTCTACCTCAACAGGGAGATGACAAGCTTTTCCATAAACTAAGCGGAACGGACTCATCCCAATGGGTGTTTTGTATGTTGTTCTGTATGCCCAGAGTGCATCTTGTAGCCTGGTGCTCCAGTCCTTTCTATGAGGTTTGACTATCTTCTGCAAGATACGCTTTATCTCTCTGTTCGACACCTCGGCTTGCCCATTGGTCTGAGGATGGTATGTTGTTGCAACCTTATGAATTATCCCATGCCTCTTCATTAATCCTGTTAGTCTCCTGTTACAAAAATGGGTGCCTTGATCGCTCACGATAGCTCGTGGTGATCCAAAGCGACAAATAATGTGGTTTCTCACAAAGGAAACAACAGTGTTAGTGGTGCACGAAATTGTGATCTCAGGCAACGGCACCAGAAACTCTGTACGCACGTCTTAATAACTTGTTTTTCATTCACAACTTCGATACAACTAACCAGCAAGTGCACTGGGTCGTCCAAGTAATAAACCTTACGTGAGTAAGGGTCGATCCCACGGAGATTGTCGGCTTGAAGCAAGCTAGGGTCATCTTGTAAATCTCAGTCAGGCGGATATCAAATAGTTATGGAGTTTTCGAATATTAATAATAAATAGAAAATAAGGATAGAAATACTTATGTAATTCATTGGTTAGAATTTCAGATAAGCGCATAGAGATGCATTCGTTCCTCTGAACCTCTACTTTCCTGCTGTCTTCATCCAATCAATCTTGCTCCTTTCCATGGCTGGCTTTATGTAAGGACATCACCGTTGTCAATGGCTACTTTTAATCCTCTCTGGAAAATGGTCCGATGCGCTGTCACTGCATGGCTAATCGTCTGGAGGCATCACCCTTGTCAATGGCTGCATCCTATCCTCTTGTGAAAATGGTCCAAATGCTCTGTCACAGCACGGCTAATCATCTGAGGTTCTCGATCATACTGGAATAGGATTCACCCTCCTTTTGTGTCTGTAACTACACCCAGCACTCGCGAGTTTGAAGTTCGTCACAGTCATTCAATCCCAGAGTCCTACTCGGAATACCACAGACAAGGTTTAGACTTTTCGGACTCTCATGAATGCCGCCATCAATCTAGCTTATACCACGAAGATTCTGATTAAGAGATCCAAGAGATACTCATTCAATCTAAGGTAGAACGGAAGTGGTTGTCAGGCACACGTTCATAGGGAATGATGATGATTGTTACGTTCATCACATTCAGGTTGAAGTGCGAATGAATATCTTAGAAGCGGAATAAGTTGAATTGAATAGAAAAACAGTAGTACTTTGCATTAATCTTTGAGGAATAGCAGAGCTCCACACCTTAATCTATGGAGTGCAAAAACTCTACCGTATGAAAATACATAAGTCATAATGGTCCAGGCATGGCCGAATGGCCAGCCCCCATGAAAGTCTAAGATAGGATAAAACTGATCAAAGATGTCTAATACAATAGTAAAAAGTCCTATTTATACTAAACTAGTTACTAGGGTTTATAGAAGTAAGTAATTGATGCATAAATCCACTTCCGAGGCCCATTTGGTGTGTGCTTGGGCTGAGCTTGAATATTACACGTGTAGAGGTCAATCTTGGAGTTGAACGCCAGTTTGTAACGTATTTCTGGCGTTCAGCTCTGGCTTGTGATGTGTTTCTGGCGTTTAACTCCAGACAGCATCATAGAACTGGCGTTCAACGCCCTTTTACGTTCCCTAAACTCGGCCAAAGTATGGACTATTATATATTTCTGGAAATCCCTGGATGTCTACTTTCCAACGCAAAATGAATCGCGTCATTTTGAGTTCTGTAGCTCCAGAAAATCCACTTTAAGTGCAGGGAGGTCAGAATCCAACAGCATCAGCAGTCCTTCTTCAACCTCTGAATCTGATTTTTGCTCAAGTCCCTCAATTTCAGCCAGAAAATACCTGAAATCACAGAAAAATACAAAAACTCATAGTAAAGTCTAGAAATGTGAATTTAACATAAAAACTAATGAAAACATCCCTAAAATTAACTAGATTCTACTAAAAACATACTAAAAACAATGCCAAAAAGCGTATAAATTATCCGCTCATCACAACACCAAACTTAAATTGTTGCTTCTCCCCATGCAACTGAAAATAGGATAAAAAGAAGAGAATATACTATAAATTCCAAACTATCAATGAAACATAGCTCCAATTAAATGAGCGGGACTTGTAGCTTTTTGCCTCTTGAATAGTTTTAGCATCTCACTTTATCCATTGAAGTTTAGAATGATTGGCATCTATAGGAATATTCCATTTTCAATTTTTATATTTATTTTGTGACTCCACATGATCATGAACCTAATAAAACATGAAAGAGCAAGAAAAATAAAATTAGATAAATAAAAATTGGGTTGCCTCCCAATAAGCGCTTTTTTAATGTCAATAGCTTGACAGTGGGCTCTCATGGAGCCTCACAGATGTTCAGAGCATTGTTGAGACTTCCCAACACCAAACTTAGAGTTTGGTTGTGGCCTCCCAACACCAAACTTAGAGTTTGACTGTGGGGGCTCTGGTTGACTCTGTTTTGAGAGAAGCTTACTGTGCCTCTTTTCCATGTTTACAGAAGGGTAACCTTGAGTTATAAATACAAGGGAGTCCTCATTCAATTGAAGGACTAATTCACCTCTGTCAACATCAATCACAGCTCTTGCTGTGGCTAGGAAAGGTCTTCCAAGGATGATGGATTCATCCTCATCCTTCCCAGTATCAAGGATTATGAAATCAGCAGGGATGTAAAGGCCTTCAACCTTTACTAACACGTCCTCTACCTGTCCATAAGCCTGTTTTCTTGAATTGTCTGCCATCTCTAATGAGATTTTAGTAGCTTGCACCCCAAAGATTCCCAGTTTCTCTATTACAGAGAGGGGCATGAGGTTTATCCCTGAACCAAGGTCACACAGAGCCTTTTCAAAGATCATGTTGCCTATGGTACAAGGTATTACGAACTTTCCAGGATCCTGTTTCTTCTGAGGCAATGTCAGTTGATCCAGATCATTTAGTTCATTGGTGAACAAGGGACGTTCATCTTCCCAAGTCTCAATACCAACTAATTTGGCATTCAGCTTCATGATTACACCAAGGTACTTGGTAACTTGCTCTTCAGTAACATCCTCATTCTCTTCAGAAGATGAATGCTCGTCAAAGCTCATGAAGGGCATAAGGAGGTTCAATGGAATCTCTATGGTCTCTAGATGAGTCTCAGATTCCTTTGGTTCCTCAAAGAGAAACTCCTTATTGATCACTGGACGTCCCAGGAGGTCTTCCTCACTGGGATTTACGTCCTGCCCTTCCTCTCCAGGTTCGTCCGTGTTGACTATGTCAATGGCCTTGCACTCTCCTTTTGGATTTTCTTCTGTATTGCTTGGGAGAGTACTAGGAGGGATTTCAGTGATCCTTTTACTCAGTTGGCCCACTTGTGCCTCCAAATTTCTAATGGAGGACCTTGTTTCATTCATGAAACTTACAGTGGCCTTATGGAAAGATATGATTGAAATTAGTTTTGAGAAAGATTTGATTTTTTTTTTAAAATCACAATTAATGACTTGATTCACAAGAAATCACAAGATATGATTCTAGAACTCAAAGTTTGAATCTTTCTTAACAAGCAAGTAACAAACTTGAAAATTTTGAATCAAAACATTAATTGATGATGTTATTTTCGAAAATTAGGAGATAAAGATAAGAAAAAGATTTTTGAAAAATATTTTTAAAATTTTCAAAAATAAATAAGAAAAATAAAAAAGATTTGACTTTTGAAAAAGATTTTGAAAAAGATAAGATTTTTAAATTGAAAATTTGATTTGACTCATAAAAACAACTAGATTTTAAAAAGTTTTGAAAAATTCAACTCAAATTTTCGAAATTTATGAGTGAAAAAGGGAAAGATATTTTTTTTTTTTGAATTTTTAATGATGAGAGGGAAAAACATGAAAAAGACTCAATGCATGAAAATTTTGGATCAAAACAATGAATGCATGCAAGAATGCTATGAATGTCAAGATGAATACCAAGAACACTTTAAATGTCAAGATGAACATCAAGAACTTATTTTTGAAAAATTTTTAATGCAAAGAAAACATGCAAGACACCAAACTTAAAAATCTTTCATGTTTACTAAAAATAATGCCAAAAAGCGTATAAATTATCCGCTCATCAGTTAGCATCATCGGTGCGGGTAGGAATTGCTTCCACCCATTTGGAAATGTAGTCCATAGCTAATAATATGTAAAAATAACCATTTGAATTTGGAAATGGACCCATGAAGTCAATGCCCCAAACATCAAAAATTTCACAGAAAAGCATAATTTGTTGAGGCATCTCATCCCTCCTGGATATATTACCAAATTTTTGGCATGGGGGGCAAGATTTACAAAATTCAGTAGCGTCTCTAAAAAGAGTAGGCCACCAGAATCCACAGTCCAAGATTTTTCTAGCAGTTCTTTGAGGGCCAAAGTGTCCTCCACTCTCAGATGAGTGACAGCCCTCTAAGATGGACTGGAATTCTGATTGCGGCACACACCGTCTAATTACCTGATCAGCGCCACATCTCCATAAATATGGGTCATCCCATATATAATATTTAGGCTCGCTTTTCAGCTTGTCTCTTTGATGCTTAGAAAAGTTAGGAGGAAATGTGCGGCTAACTAGATAATTAGCTACAGGTGCATACCAATTCACTGTCTGAAATGGGATAGATGATACATGCCTCTAATAGTCTAGTCACTTCCTTTTTGACAACCTCCAAGATAGTGGGATTCAATCTTCTTTGGGGTTGACGGACAGGTCTTGCTCCCTCTTCTAAAATATTCTATGCTCACATACTTGAGGGTTGATGCCTACTATGTCTGCCAAACTCCACCCAATTGCCTTCTTGTGCCTCCTCAGTACATCAAGTAACTGCTCTTCTTGTTGAGAAGTAAGTTCCCTTGCAATGATAACCGGAAACTTCTGCTCATCTTCAAGATAAGCATATTTAAGATGTGGAGGGAGGGGTTTCAACTCTAACTTCTCATCATGGGCAGGCTCTGGATTATCTGGAGCTTGTGAAAATGGCGAAGTGCCCTCATTGTCAGTTAAGAAGGTCCCCACACTTGGACCTTGTCCAATGTGCTTCTCTTCTAACTCTTCCTTATGAACTTCAGCTACAGTTTCATCTATGACATCACACTGGAAGATAGAATGATCTTCTGGAGGGTTGTTTATGACTCCATTCAAATTGAAGATTACTATGCGGCCATCTATTTCAAAAGAGTATGTTCCTGAAAAAGCATCCAATTTAAATTTTGATGTCTTCAGGAATGGTCTTCCAAGTAGGATTGATGATGGCTTATCTGAGTCATTATGGGGCATCTCCAAGATATAAAAATCAGTGGAAAATGTAAGCCCTTTAATGTTCACTAAAACATCTTCAGCAACTCCAGGCACTATAATAATGCTTTTATCTACTAACACCAAACGAGCTGTCGACCTTTTTAAGGGAAGGAGCCTCAAAATATCATATATAGACAAAGGCATTATACAAACACAGGCTCCTAAATCACACATGCAATCATAAATTACTACTCCACCAATAGTGAAACTAACTATACAAGGACCTGGGTCACTACACTTCTTAGGTAATCCTCCCATTAAAGCAGATATGGAACTACCTAAAGGAATAGTTTCTAATTCATGAATTTTGTCCTTATGTATACATAAATCTTTTAGAAACTTTGCATATTTAGGTACTTGTTGAATAACATTAAAAAGAGGAACGGTTACCTCAACCTTTTTGAATATTTCTACCATTTTGGGATAGGGTTCCAGTTGCTTCATGGGCTTCCTTGCAAGTTGTGGAAATGGAATGGGAGTGGTATTTTCTGCAGTGTCTGCACCTCTTGGTACTTCCTCCTGTGGTTGGGCTTCTTCTTTTTCAGTTATGTCCTGTATGTCCTCTTCCTCTTCAACATCTTCTATTTCTATGACCTCTTCAGCTGAAGCGTGTTCTGGTGGGCTTGGCTCCTCCTAATTCCTCTCCTGCAGTATGGTTCCGGACCTTAGGGTGACGGCATTAAAGCCCCCCTTCGGATTGGGTAATGGTTGAGAGGGAATTCCAGTGGAACTTGAAGATTGGTTATTGGAATTTTGCATTGATCCAATCTGTGAGACAAGAGCTTGCAAAGTAGCGGTCAGACCATTCAGACTGGCATTAATGTTGTTTTCCATGGTCTGTTGACTTCGCTCAAAAAATTTTAGTAACTCTTCATTAGGAGATGAAGAAGGGTGAGTAAATTGAGAGGTCTGCTGTTGGGTATTCTGTGGTCCTTGGGACTGCCTCAGGTGAGGTGCTCTGTAAGGTTGGTTCTGCTGCCTGTTGTTGTTATTATTCCATCTCTGATTTTCCTGATTATCTCTGCCTCCTCTATTATTGTTATCCCTCTAATTCTGGTTAGAATTGTCTTGCCATCCATGGTTATTATTTCCACCTTGATTGTACCCTTGGTTGGGGCGGTCATAGAAGTTATGAGTGGATGCCACCATGTTGTCTTCCTGCTGGAGTTGCGGGCATTCATCAGGATAATGGCTATAATCAGCACAAATTCTGCAAACTCTCTATGGGACTAACTGTTGGTTTTGCTGTGGTGAAGGAGGTTGAGCTTACTGAACTTGTTGTTGATTCAATTGCATCTGCTTCAGCAAGTTGGTCATTTCACAGATACTCTGGGTCAGAGCAGCAGTCTCTCTGCTAGAGGATACTTCTACAACGGCTTTTAAACGGCCTTGCTTCTGTCTGTGGTTCCTAGTAGATTCAGCTAAGTCGCTGATCAATTGCCATGCCTCATCAGTGGTCTTGTACTTTTTCATAGACCCATTGCTAGCACTTTCCAATGTGGTCTTATCTTGGGGCCTCATACCCTGTGTGATGTAGCTGAGCAACACTATCTTGTCGATCATGTGGTGGGGGCATGCTTCCAGAAGACTATTGAAGTGCTCCCAGTATTCAAAGAGAGTCTCGTTGTCATCTTGAAAAATCGTGGAAATGTCTTTCCTCAGTTTATCAGTAACTTCAGATGGAAAGAATTTCTCCAAAAACTATTTTCTGAGCGTATCCCAGTTGGATACATTTGCTAGGGGTTGAGTGTAGTACCACTCTCTTGCTTTTCCCTCAAGAGAAAACGGAAAAGCTTTCAGCAGAATTGAAGTTTCATATGTACCATCTCGCCTGACAGTAGAACAGGCTGCCTGGAAATCTCTCAGGTGCTTAATAGGCTCTTGAGCAGGTAAGCCATGAAACTTGGGCATCAAATTGAGTAGTCCGGTCTTTATTTCAAAATCTGTAGCCACCGCTGGGTGATGCGCTTAAAACGGTTGCATTGTAAAATTAGGGGCTCCTTCCTCCTGGATGGTAACTCTCCTAGGTTCTGCCATGTCTTCTGCACATGAATCAATCGAATCAGGAGAACGGGAGCTGGTTTCTTCCTCAAGTTCACTTTCAGATCCACCCTCAGAGCGGACTAACCGACACCGAGCTCGCCTTATTCGTGAAATAGTCCTTTCAATTTCAGGATCAAATATTAGCAAGCGCGGATCAGGAAGTGAACGCATCATTTTACGAAAGAAACAGGCAGCTCATAGTAGCAAAATAAAATAAAATGCAAATAAATGAATTCTAATTAATAACTTTAGCACTCTATTGCAACTCCCCGGCAGCGGCGCCATTTTGATGAGAGGATTTTTGCCAGTAAAGAATTTCATAAAAACAGTCGCGTTGTAGATATAGTCTCTAAACCGACAAAAATCCCTTCGTACAAACGTTTTGGGTGTCACAAGTAACAAACTCCTTTGAAATTGATAATCGAGTATTCAATCCTCGGGTCGTCTTCTCAAGGAATTGCAGGGAGGTATGTTCTTATTATTGGTTATGAGTCTTGTAAGGTAGGGGTTTTAGAAAGTAGGGAAGCAGTATGTTGAATGATAAGAAAAATAAAATAATAATAATAAAATAAACTCTTGGCAAGGTATTAAAACTGGAGGTTCTATCCTTATCAGTTGTGATGAAATTTGGATTTTAATCTCACTTTGTTAACCTCTAACTATGAAGGTAGATCAAGTGGATTAATTAGCTTAATCCTCAGGTCCTAGTCAATTCCTGTGGAAAGACTAGAGTTATTGGAGCAACTCCCAATTTCAATCACTGCTTTATTGACAGCTCAAGCGTTACCAATTACTTAACCAAAGCCAAAAGGAAGAAAATATCTACATTAAAAAGCATCAATATAAATAAAGCAAAGCAAAATTAAATCTGAAAATACCTCAAATTGCATTAACAAAAGAAATTAAATCTGGCATAGATGTTCATAAATTGAATTGGGAAAATAAATAAAAATAAAGAACCTGTGATTGAGAGTCGCTCCTAAAACTAAGAGAAATCCTAAATCCTAATCTTAAGAGAGAGGAGAGAACCTCTCTCTCTAAAAACTACATCTACTCCTAAAATTGTGAATGTGAAAGCTTGATGATGAATGGATGCATTCCCCCACTTTATAGCCTCTAATCTGTGTTTTCTGGGCCGCAAACTGGGTCAGAAGCAGCCCAGAATTCGCTGGTTGCGAATTCAAACACGCTGATTTTCGTCACTGCGATGCGGCCGCATGGAGCACGCGGTCGCGTCGCATAGCTTCAGGGAAACTATGACATATTATATATCAAATCGAAGCCCCGGACGTTAGCTTTCCAACGCAACTAGAACCGCATCGTTTGGACCTCTGTAGCTCAAGTTATGGCCGTTTTAGTGCGAGAGGGTCAGGCTGACAGCTTTGCAGTTCCTTCAACTTCTTGTATTCCTTCCACTTTTGCATGCTTCCTTTCCATCCTCTGAGTCATTCCTGCCCTGTAATATCTGAAATCACTTAACACACATATCAAGGCATCTAATGGTGATAAGAGAGGATTAATATTAGAAATTATAAGTCCAAAGAAGCATATTTTCAATCAAAGCACATAATTAGGAAGGCAAATGTAAAACCATGCAAATAGTATGAATAAGTGGGTAAAGAGTTGATAAAAACCGCTCAATTGAGCACAAGATAAACCATAAAATAGTGGTTTATCAGTCAGATATTACTTGGACGACCCAGTGCACTTGCTGGTTAGTTGTTCCGGAGTTTTGAAAAGTGTGATCACAATTCTGTGCACCAGACGCGTACGCGTTCATCTTCCTGCGTAACCCCCACTTTTTGGTGATGTGTATATGCACACACAGGTGTGCGTACGCACGCATAGGTTTTTGGCTAAAAATTCTGGTTAAGTCAAAAGCTACAGAATTTTACATTTGAAATCCCGAACTTCCAACGCGCATAACTTTTTCGTCTTAAAATATTTTTTCTCCCTTCTTCGAATGGCATACACTTCACGGACCCAATTTTCATAAAAAAATAAGTTTGAAATAGTTTGGAGGTCCGGAAGCCAAGTTATGGGTTGGCGAAGTTTGGCCAAAAACCAAATTTCACAAAAAGTTTCAAAACCTTATTTTCCTTAAAAATTCAATCCAAACCTCATGTTTCATACACCAAAATCAACACAACATCACTTTACCATTACCACAATAATCCTTCCATAACTACCATAACCCAATTCCACAAGATCATTTATCAAACTTGCAATACATCAACAATTTGTCATCCACCTATCCAAGACATTCATAGATTCTTTCAACAAGTTCATAATCATAAATTCATCAGTTCACATCCTATGATCATCATCCACAACAATAACTCAATACACAACTCATAATACAATTCAACAACAAGGATATTAAACATTAAATGTTCCTTTACATTCCAACTTATCCTAGGGTTGTCTAGCCTAAGTTTTCACAGAGCATTATATATTAAATAGTGAAATCTAAACCATACCTTGGCCGATTTCCACGTATTCATCTAAGGTAACCCACAAGGCAAAGTGGTAAGCCTCAACCACCAAAAATCCAGCAACTAGAACTCTCACCAAGCTTCCAATTAAGCTTCCAACATATCCAATTGCCTCATATCACATATTTTCATGAACCTAACATAATTATCATAACATATTCCCAAAATTAAATACCCAAAGCAGAAAATTAAAGAATTAACTAGAGTTCTAGGATTTCCACCTTACCAACGGAAAAATTGGGACAAGATTCGGCAAGTCCACCAAGTTAATTTGATCCTAAACACCGAGATTTAACAATTTCAACATTTTTTCTCATGAATTTTCGAAATTGAATATGAGAAATTGGGGAAGAAAACATGACTTTCTTACCTTACAATGTACTGGACTTTGTAGAGCTCGACGCCACGGTCGCGTGGCCACAAACGATGCGGCGATCAGAGCTCTGGATCAAAAGTTACATGGATTTGAATGAAATCAAGGATTTTGGAACTCAAGGTGTTCTTCCCCTTGTTTGGCTTGCTTCCAGCGTGTTTTGCATGCAAAAATGGGAAGAAGGAGCTTCAGCTCATTTTATTTAATGAGCTAGTTGGGCCCACGGGCCCGGTTCGACTGGTTCGGCCCGTTCGGTCCAATTTTGGGCCAAATTCTTTAAAATTAGTGTCAAAATTCTCATTTTAATTAGCTCTATCTTATTTTAATATATAAGTTACATTTCCAGTTTATTTTATTAAAATTTAATTTATTGATTAATTATTCGCTAATCTTGCGGGGTTTACATCACATAAGGGCTAGAATGTTTGTTGGAGATAATTGGTAGGGATCACGAGGCTTTATGCTTTCCTTATAGGGCGGGTAGAGATTTAGTGAAAGTTTATGGGTGAAGGTTTACTCAGAAAGAAAGAAATAAATCTAAAGCATTCCTTTCAATAAGCAATTGCTAAGACCAGAGGGCCCAGCACAATAAAGCAAACCTTTGATGCGGAAGTAGCAAATAGTGGCATCCGAATTTGACGTTGGCATCTAGGCGTGGCAATCGGATGGGTAGGAGCAGGTTTTTGCCCTACCCGATCCTGCCCCCACCCTACAATAACCTGCATCGAACCTGCCCCACTTCTACCCGCGGGTAGTAAAAAATTAAACCCTAACCCACCTCTGTCAAGCTTCATAGAGGGACTCTCCTTCATGTTGTCTGAAGGTCTGAACGTCGATTCTGAGCTTAGTCAACCTCTGAGATAGAAAGAACTTGTTTAAGAACTTAGTGACCAAGTCATCCCATATGGCTATGATCTCCTTGCGTTGATAAACCTCAAACGAGACGCCTTTTGTCTTGACAGTGTCATAGATTTGCAAGAAATTGGAGATGAATAAATTGGGATCTTCCTGTGGGCTTCTACTAAACTAACAATTTTGTTGAACCAGTGTATCAAGCTGAAACTTTAGTTCAAAATTGTTAGCTCGGACAGTAGGTGTAACAATGCTACTTCCACAACTCTCTGGATTGGGGTTAATGTAAGATCCGAGAGTTCTCCTGAGTGGAGGGACATTGGCATTGTTGCTATCTGTAATGTCTTGTCCAGAAAATCCTTCTTCGATCACTTCTTCAATATCTTCTTAACTCTTTGATTTCTAGCTTGTTTCCTCTATCGCCAAAGAGTTCTTTCAATCTTAGGATCGTATTGAAGCGATTCTTTATCCCTATTATTCTGCATAGTAAAAAACAACAACAAAATCAAATTTGAATTCCTTTCATGGTCTAAAGAGAATTCCCAGGGGAAAATAAACAAAACAATAAAGAAACAAAAAAAAATAAAAGGTCTAATCTAGGTAATCAATTGATTGGTAGTTTGTTAACCACAACTAATCCCTGGCAACGGTGCCAAAAATTTGATGCGGATTTTTCAATCCACAAAACACTGGCAAGTGCACCAGGTCGTATCAAGTAATAACTCACGTTAAGTGAGTGTCGATCCTACGAGGATTAACGGATTAAGCAAGCAAAATCAACCGATTAGTCTAGTCAGACAATCAAATTAGGGTTTTGAAATGCTTTAAGCATAAATAGCAAGTAAACGAAGCAAAAACAAAAGCAATAGTGAGTGTAAAAAAGATGTATGATTAAGAAAGTTAAGGTTTCAGAGATATTAGAATGTCCGGATTAATACTTTTCACCTTCTACCTGAATCATGCAACGATTCTTTTATGGCAAATCATTAGTAATTAAACCGCAATCTATTGGTGATTCAATTTCTCTTTAACCTAATTAAACACTAATCCCTTAGTCACTTAATCAAAAAAAGAGTTAAGCACGACTCTGATTTATAAAACCACATAATTCATAAGAATTTAACCTAGTTGTTTTTATGTCACTTATCAATTCAGTTTCAATACTTAAGAATTATGAGAAATAGTTTTCAAGCTTAATTCAATTAATCAACCTTTCCAAGAGATTAAGAACATTCAAGTCAGAAAAGAATTGTTCCCCAACATATTCAAACCCTTTAAGATGAAGAACGGAAATCTTTTCTTGAAAAGAAATCAATTACATCAATTAGAGATAGAAAAATTATTGTATTAATCCATAGAACTAACAGAGCTCCTAACCTTAACCGAGGAGAATTAGTTGCTCATTTTCTTCAGAGAATCCTTAAGAAAAATAAAACTGTAAAATTTTGAAGAGGAGAGGAGAGCCTTCACAAAGTGTCTCACTTTTCCTTAAATACTAACCATAATTTAATTCAAATTCAAAACATAAACAAAATCAAAACTAAAGTAAAATCAAATCTCTTTCATAATTATTTTCCTCCAAAAAGATCTCCTCTTTAATTGCTTGTAATCTTCTTAATGTCATCATTAATGGGCTTGTGATTGATCTTCCAAAGAGGTTGAGAAATTGGAGAAGGGTTGATCTTGAATTAGAATCCTGGGAGCAACACCAAAGCCCATGTGGTACGTGGCTTGTATCACGTTATACGTTAAGCAATTTTGGTCTTGGAGTGTTCTTTGTTGGGCTCACGTACAACGTGAACTAGGCTGCGTTGTATGTGAGCCAATTTCTTTAATTTTGGCCTCCATTTTTCTTTCTAACGTTGTACGTGATAAATCCCACATTGTACGTGAAAATCCATTCGTGCGTACGCACGACTTGCATGCGTACGCATGCTTGGCAAAACCTCTTGTCGTGCATACGCACAACTGGCATGTGTACGCATGATGAGTGAAATGCTTCTACGTTGTACGTGATGCTTTTCACGTTGTACATCCTTTGCTTCCTTTTCCAGAGAGCTTTTTGTTCATTACAGAAAGCTTTTTGCTCGCCATAGTGAGTTGCCTATTTATTGCTCTCCATCTTCTTTTCTGTTATGTTTCTTTCTGTTTTCCTTCTAAAACTTCCTACAATCAATGAAATTTGTAACACCTCGAATTTTTAAAAATCAAATAATTAATTATTTATGAGTTATTATATTATATTGAGAATTTAATTTAAAAAAAAAACTATTTTTAACAAAAATAATTAAATAGAATTTTAAGATTTTTAAAATATAATTTAATTATGACTTTTATTATTTTCTTAGTTTAATTTATATTTGGCAAAGGCCATTAAGAAAAATCAAAGAAAATTAAAGGAAGTAACGCGGCTATATATATGTACTAGCAGAAGACCTGTGCAACGCACGGGTTGAAAATTTCTGTTCCTTCTTTTGAATTTGTTTTTTCAGTGTTCTTGGATTGTCACTTTTTACGTTAATAAAAAGTACTTTTGTTATTCGATTCTTAACTAGATGTAACAAATTTATTTACTCTATAACCACTCAATACATAAGTATTTTTTCTAACTCTTCATTGTTTGCATAAGTATCATTGCTTTTCAAAACATTAATTTTGATGAACACATCTTAGAATTGGATATAGAAATTCTCTCACAAAATATTGTATCTTATTCAACTTCATAAATTATAGAACAACAAATACAACTTAAAAATATAAACAACACAATTAAGAAGATAAACATAAATAACAACCAAAACAAATATAATTAAAGAAAATTTCATACACACGCAAGTCGCTAATTTATTGACCTAAGATCTCAAATGCAAGTAATTCTCCTAATACAACCAACTCCATCAATTGCAGTAACTCCACCGCAAACAACACTTTGAAATCAGTGTACTCGGATACCGATATAAAAAGGAAAAAAAGAATAGTTAATTCATATATACAGGAAAGATATCCAAAAAAATCCTAATAAATTACAAATGATCAGATATAGTTGATATAAGACCAAAGAAAAAGGACAAAATATTTACCTTAATTCTTTGGGAGAACTGCTTCTCCTAAACCACCTGTTAGAAATGCATGCATCAATTCCGCAAGTAATATACTAAAAATTCTTAATTAGAACACAAACTCCACTATTTACTAATAAAGTTACAACTGAAATTGTAGGTTACTCAAATAAAAAGGAAACATTTGAATTTAGAACTTCAGCAAGTAAAATGTTAACAGAATGTCTAAGTCCAACCAACTCACAACAACCCAATTCAAGAAAACTACAACACCATATCTTTAACACAAAGAAACTAAATCACACATTGTAACTAAACATTCTAGGCAAATCACATTAGCAACAACTGAATATGATCCTAAATATTCATAGATGATGATGCCTCCTCATTATCATTCCAAGTTTCATCTATACTCCTAGAAAAGACATCTTCAAGTTTTTGCTTTGTAGATCTTGGTACATCACGGTATGGGGATGCCAATCTCTTGTTGCAAACAATTTCATTCACCACACGAATAGATTTGTGCTAAGAAATAAGACAACAAAAATGAAATTTGTTAAATTTACTGAAATTTAATAAAAGACGAAATACTTAAGCAATAAAAAACCAGTTCTACAAAAACACGATATCAAGGAATAATGGTCGGAAATACAACATAGAGATGAAAACTTACAGCAGGTAATACTGAACCAGAAATATGTGAAACAGGGTTTTTAATAGAAGCCACATTTGAGGCCGAAACAATAGCACACTAATTATACATGTTTTGATAGAGAAGACAATATCATTGTTACGCATAATACTAAAAAAGTGAACAAACACTTATTAAAAAATATCTTGGAAGTCAATAGAAAAAACTAAACTAACCGCATTCAAAGCACGATTCTCAAGACGTTCAATCAGCTTTAACATAAACTCATGTGTAGAAACTTTAAAAACATTATACGCAGGGCATATTATGTCACTCTCAACAGGCTGAGGATCAACCATGAATACCAATTTTTTTCCTATCAATTTGTACAAAAAATCGGATGCATCCAAGTGAAATTCTTCATTCTGACAATAGAAGAATAGAGAAGTCAGTATCTGAATATACAGAGAAAAAAAAAGAATAGAATATCAAACCCAAAAAATCAAAAACACAGAAAGAGAACAAATTAAAGAGTAGTAACAATACACATGACGTATCTTTAAGATACAAATTAAGGAAATCATCAATTGATATCACACCAGAGAGAATTTTACAGAATTTTTCACTTTTAATCACAACATTTTTTTTACATTAAATGAATAAAGATATATCATTTAACAGGTAGAAATATAATAGATAAGGAGTTCCAGTCTAGAGAACATGGTGAAAAAAAAAAAGCAGAACATCAACATCATTAATTTATTGAATTAAATCCCCAATAAAAAATACAACATCAATAATTCAAAGATTAGAAACTAACTTAGCATCATAAATGAAATTAAAATAAATGTCTTGTTTTCTAATAAAGTTAAGAATGTGACCTGCAAGACATAAAAGTTTTTAAAAATAAAAATACCACTAATAAAAGAAAACACACACACACACAACCAACTCCTAAATACATTACCAATTCCAAGAGAAACAACTCACTCATCAGTTTTAGATTACAAATAGTAAACAACTAAATGTTAAACATATCCAACTAAAATTCAAGTGGTGTATAATAACACACATAAGAATAAACTCCTCACTAATTTTATTTCAATATTAGTTGGAAAAAATACAGATTCTCAATATTACTTATAGCACCATATGAAATAAATGAGTTGTTATCGAAACCCATATCTGAATATTTCACAATTTTTAGATAAATTATACTCATCAATGTAACAAATAGATAATAAATTAATCTCGTTCAGAAGTAACTCATGAAGAAGTTAACCAAGATAAAGGAGTCATCATCTCTTAAAACCTCAGAACATTTTCGCCCCATTAAGTGCTGCACATCTCCATCATGGAGAATTAATGCATTGCAACCACCAGCGTGATTAACATAAACTTTTACTTTGTATCTACAATAACAAAATAACAGTAAAGATATTTTAAAATAATCCAAAAGTCCTAAACTAACCCGAAAATCTACTAATTAAATAATATATAAATAAAAATGAACATAGTTCAAAAGATAACCTCAAAAATCCATCAGAACAATGTGTCAAGCAAAGGTGACAAAAGAGCTTAGATTGGTCGGCATCTATTTTTTCACCACACAAACAAACTGAGTACCACCAATTCCTATCATTAGAGATAGATGTAATTGTACTAGCCAACAGAATACAAGGATCCTACAATTTGTTGAATTTTATGATCCAAAAGAAACGAAAGAAACATGAGAAAATTAATTAAATTGAATCCAAACAGCATGCTTAATATCATTTATATTTATACAAAATCAATCTAAACTATTTTGTACCGGCTTTGTAAGGTTATACGCAGCACCCAAAGCCTCCATATCAACTTCAATAGATTCCATGTTGTCAGAAGTAACTGAGATTCTACTACCAAGAGATGATATTTCATCATGAGGCTGCGGATTTTGAATGACATCCTCATAAATCGGTGAAAATACAGTTGGTGGGAGAAGTCTCTACACAAAATGTTAATTGATCAAGATAGAAATAAAAAAGGAAAAACAAAAAAAGCATGGTAACTATATGTCTTTGAAAGAACAAAAAATCAATTCACGGTAAACAAAGTCCAAAGTAAAAGTATGGAATGGAACTACTAACACTGGAAACAGGATCTGTCTTAAATTTGTTAACAATCACATGATCATCAGAACAGTTGACTACTTTAAATGTCCCAACATTTGGTCTATTTCCAACTTTTTTCCGATCTACTTTAAACACAACTTCCTTTCCAATTACATCATCAAAGAATGGTGGATAAGGGGTTGCATACACAACCTACAATTAACCATAAAAGTATAAAATAAAAATGAAGTCAACCAAAATAAATGAATGTCACTCGAAAGACCAAATATCATTAATAAATGAAAAAGTATAAAATATGTGTTTTGGTATTATGAAATATATATCTATACCGAGTGTTCAGCATCAAGATCCCAAAGAACCTCAATGAGCTTTTACCTGAATAAGAGCGTTGCAGGACGGTCATACAAAACAAATCTAGCACTTCTAGTAGCATCCTCAACATCTACTAAAACCTTGTACCTAAATTAAGACATAAAATAATTATAAGATCTTTTAACAATGAACTAATTTCACATATAAATTATATAACATATGATATTTCTTAGAAGTAAATCGGACATACTTCTTCACAGCATTCTTTATTTTCCTTCCACATTCGGAACAACTGAAATGACTTCTAAAAAGCTCCAAAGGATAACCACAGACACATGAGTAGGACCACCAATCAAAATTGTTGCATATACTTTTAATCTTAGCAACAACATTGAAGAAACCATCCTATATCACACATATTGAATTAGAAATAATTACAATGATGAGCAACACAAAAACAAAATTTCAAAGAAAGACAACTATACTAAGCAAAGTTACACATAGTTTACAACAATCCTAAAAATGACAAATTAAGTTCCACTAACCGCATCATTTTCTCTTAATTCCTTAATACTCCTATTCAGAGAGATTGACAAAATCATCATTGACATCAGCAACAATAAATCCATTACCAAGGGTGATAGAGTCAATGAAATATGACTCCGAAGGATCCAATCTACATATTTTATAGTCACAAAAAAAGTTACTAAATACCAACATTAATGTCAATATACACAAAATACATAACACCAATTAGAAGAAAAATTGATGCTCACCTAGTAATAAAACATATAGCCTCTGGAATATCAGGATTGATCATGATTTTGGTACAATCTATTACATTCTGAACTACAACCTTCCCTATTATTGGTAAAATAAAAATAATCAAAATCAATATATTATTTTTCTGTGAAAAAAATAACATCAAAATAAACTTTATCATCCGAAAATAATTCTAATTGAAGTCATAAAATCAAATATTATTATCAATAGTATATTAATAAGGGCATAAACCTCTCTAACAATTCTTTTTTGACTGAGTTTATACTCAAAATATCATATTTATCACATGCTCCAGAGCTTCTAATCTTTCCATTATCTTTGTTTTTAATTTTGGGACTATTCATTTATAATTAGATTGACATTAATTAAAACATTAACTTTATTTACACATTATAATAACCTACTAATTTCTTATAAAACTTATGTAAATCAGGTGTAACTTAAATATTTGAAGCCATATGTTTAGTACTGAAATTCTTTACGAAACAATGAATTCTAAAAGAAAATTCAGAATACCTTCATAAATCTTGACCTTGACAGATTGGAGTAAAATGATTGGCGGTTGCGAGACAGCATTCATAAGAGCCAACCGCATCTTTGTTAAAAAATCTCCAAATAAATTACAGGTGAGATAAGAGCTACAATATGATGTGTTCAACATAAGTACTAACTAATTTGTTTATTAATAGACTCCATGAATACGGACATATAAAGAATGAAAAAAATCCAAATCAGATACTAAAAATCGCAACAAACAATAAACAATCAAATAAAATGCTAACCCATTTGAATACAACTGGATGAGAACTAATTTAAACTTTTTTCCATCGTCAAGTTCAACATCAGAATAGTCACGAACACTTATCAGGAAACCCATGACATCTAATCACATCAAACAGAAAGAGATTAACACACAATGATGATTTATAACATACATATCCATTTTATTTGTGATTAGAGTACATTTAAGATAGTAAATCATAATTATACCGATCAAGTAGACTGAATCTTGTCCCATCTGAACAACACTTTCAACAGTCTCTAATGAATATGAACCCTCTGGAAACTCAACATCGGAAATTGGAATAACCTCCGTGTCAAACCGAAAAAGTAACTTATATCGATGCTTTATAACTTTTGCTGCACCAATATTTGGAACTACCGTGAATCGAGATATAGAATACAGCTCTCCTTCTTTGAGAATTTCTCGGAATTGATTAATGACGTTCTTCAAAGTACACTGTATCTTGTTCAACTTCATAAATCACATGATAGCAAACACAATTTATAAATATAAACAACAAAGTTAGAAGCATATAGTGTCTTGTTCACATGCAAACACAATACTATCACCATTAATAAGAAAGATTGAAGATCAAAACATGTTAGGAGTTTCAAGTTGAAAATTTACATATGTATTAACCATATAAAAAATGGAATAAACATTAAAATATTCAGAAGACCACAGTAAATATAATTTGTTAAAAATAATAAGTTACTTTCCTAATTTGATTCCATTAAATTTTTAAAAATGCAAATGAGATTAAGTGCAAATTTAATTGAAGGCACAACTCAAGCCACCACCGCCACCATTCATGGATCCTAATGTTGCAAAATCCATAAGAATTTTTTGTAGTAAACCACACAAGCCGCGCTCTGTTTCACTTTATTGGGTAAGTGATATGTTTTTATGAATTATTGTATTTTATATATATGGGATAACCGTCCAAGAGGTTGGAAAATTAAACTGCATCTAGAATTGCTTCCTCCAGTGTCTTCTAGAGCGTACATAAACCAACCATTGATGTAATCATATTAAAAATTTAATTGAGAATAAATTATTATTTTTGTCTCTAAAATAGTTTAATTCTTTTGATAAAATAGATTTTAAAAGAATAATATATTAGTTTTCTAATTAAAATTGTAATAAATTATTATTTGTCTCTTAAATAGTTTAATTCTTTCGATAAAATTGCTTTTTAAAAAAATGGTATATTAATTTTTCTGATTTAAATTGTACCGGTTTACAAAAAAATGCACTATCTTCTAATAACTAACAAATAATTTATATATTTATTCCAATCTTTCTTAAAAACATTATTCGAAATTTGATCATTAAATTTTTTTATTATTTTTTTAACTGATCGCCATTGGCAAAAGAAAAAAAAACGGTTAGCATAAACTTACTAATTATAAAAGATAGAAAACTTTATTTTTAAATAAATTTACAAAAAATCGCTTCAAAATATGAGTGAATTTCTTTTTTCTAACCATGAAAACAAATCTGTTCCTCTCACACTAATTTAGATATAATGTAACACAATCCAATTTCTAAGGAAAATTGTTTAACTTCATAAATTATGTGGCACAAAATACAATATAAAATGATAAACTACAAAGTTTAGAACATAAAGCTTGGTTAGCACTTTTTCCTTCTCCCCCACTTCGTTCCTTTCCAGTGAGTCAAGCGTCAAGGTGCGTAGCCTAGGATTTGAAAGAAAAGGTAATCCTCTGCTAATATCTTTTCTAATAGAAAAAAAAAACGTTGGAATTTTTATACAACTTGTTGAACTCAACTACTTTTAAGAAAGTGCACATAAATTGATTAAGTTAAAATCACAATTGTTTAATTATTTTAAAAAACTTTTAGGATTTTCTAACTCCAAGTTAAATATCCAAAGTATACACCCAAACTTTTGACAGAAAACAAAAAGGAACATTCAACCCTTTTAATGAGAAAATATAAAAAACTAAAATTTTAGACCATGTTTTTTCACTAAATAGGTAATATCCAATTCAAGTGACTAATTGAAGAAACTAAATTTTTATTAAACTGATTTGAACACACAGACTACACTTTTACGCTATTCCAATTATTTTAGCATTTTAATCCTAGAATAAAATCCACAAACAACACAGGAAAGCTGAGAACAAATAATGAAATCAAAGTTCTGCATCTTTGAACCGAACATAAAAGGTAGAAATAATATACCAAAACTCAGAACAAATTATACAAAAAATTCAGATTTTATTATGGGTAAACTTTTACTTGAGAAACTATAAAGCATGTCATTGCACTAAATGAGTATGTCATTTCCAAAAATCAGTAAATGAGAACTACCACAGCATGTGAGATAAGAAACTAAATAAAAATACGTAGAATACCAAGTATAAAATTGAGGGAGAATCAGAAATTAAGCAAATAATGAGACTAATTAGTATTAGTATTGAAGTATAGGAGAAATTTACTGGGTAAAATCTGATAAAATTATAGATGTTTTTCAGGCATGGTGCCACCAAATTGTGGTTAGATGCGAAAAAAGATGGTAGATTAATCTATGATTTACTATTATCTGGATTACTTGGAGAATCAGGAACCAAAAACTCTGAAGATAAACAAATACAGGATAATGAAGTTTGGGAAGAAATCATTACCATTGGAAGGAATGGAAGAGGTGCAAACAGCCAAGTGTAGGAGCCTAGAAAACTGTAAAAAAAAGCCGGAAGATGGAAGATGGGGTCAAGGGAGAAAAGGAAATAGAATTTATTGTTGTTATATGCAGAATTCATCAATGATAAAAATATAACATGAGTGGGAGATCTTCTTATTCTGTACCGTATAATTCCATGTTTTTCTAAATTATAGATTTTATAAAATAAATATTCAAAATTGTATATGATGCATCAACAAAAACAAATAATATAACATAAAATGGATTGAATATTTATAATTTCAGATAAATTTTATGTGACTAATAAAAATCATAAGTGGACAAAAAAATGTGAAAAGGATTTTAGGGAGAAAATTACACATATAAAAATAGATGAGTAGTTAAATTAAATATTTTTTGAATAAATTTATTGTTTAAGATTTAAAAAGAAAAGAATTATCAATTCAATTGTAAACTTAGCAAAGCTATGAAAAAGGAATTTCAAAAAAAAAAATAATGATTATTTGAAAAACATAAAACTGTTTTTAATTAAAAAGTAAAAAATATATCTAGAAGTTATTTTATTTAATCGGATTGAGTACTATTAATTGTCAAGGAAATGAAAATCCTTCAAGTTTTGTAGCATGGTTTGTGGAGACCAATAGTCCTAACTATTGATTGAGATTTGTAGGTTTAGATGCAGATAGATTTTGCTCTAATCTTGCTTTTACATTTGTAATCAAAGTAGAATTCCTTGAATTAGTTTCTAAAATTTTTGTAACACTTTTTTTAGACGTTTCATAGGCAGTTTAGTTCATCCTCTATGGTTGTTAGTTAGTTAGTGTTGAAGCACAAGGATTCCATAGTATACAATCCAACTTGTATTCAATAAGCTCTAACAATTTCAACCAAAGTTTTATGAAGATATTTATTTAGAAGTATCACTCTATAGTATAGAAAAATTTTTTGACCAAAGTGTATATTTTATGCATTAAGTTTATCTATGAAAATTTTGACTTCATTTTTACCCCACAATTAAAAATACCCTTGAGGTCTTAGAAAAAGCTCAAGCAACAAAATAACTAGCTAGATAGAAAAAAGACTGATTTGTTTGCTTCATATAACTATTACTTTTTGACTGACTATATATTCCATCAATGGCTTCCTTTTGATTGATGAAATTGTAAGGATTAGAATCATACATGACCCATTTGCTCAGCTTTATATTACTAAACTTTCTTTCTAACCGTTTTAACCACATACTTGAACCAATCTAGATCATGAATCATGAGCGAAATTCGCACAATCAAGCTTGTACTCTGTCATTCGATTCATAAAGCAAAGTTTGCAAAACTCAGCATTTCTATTGAAGTTCTGATTCTACTAATTCTGAAAACTGTTTTCCTTCAAATGAACAACATCTCAAGCATTGGCATATTTTAGAGTGACACACAAGTTAAACGAAAATTCAACTCAAGTAAGAACACATTAAATAAGCATTGTCCTATCTAAAGAACAAATTAAAACTAAACTACCATGATTGATTGTCTAGTTCTCTTGAATCCATGCCCTTGTAGAATAAAAAAAATAAAGTAGTAAATAGAAAATTTTCAATTATCAACAGATTCCAAAGACCAACAGAAGTTAAACAAAGCAAGTGATCAACATATCCATGTCTTTGTATTAAATAACATGTTTGAAAGAATGAAAAATGAAGAAAGTCACAGAAAAATTGCCAAGGATGGAACTGTGTACTAATGCGACAGATGTACAACATTAAATTTAGCTTTCAAATTATTCACATAGACATTCTATCAAGCAGTTTTCATGCATTAATTTACACAGATAAGATTATGCATACCAAACAATTAAGAAAGACCTCATACCAATAACAACAAAAAAATTGGAATCATAAAACTGTGAATTATAATTTTCTACATTTCACATAGCTTCTTCTAATGATGAAAAACATTCTATTGAAATATCTAATTCAACTCAAAACAAAACAAAATTAAATAGACTGAATCTGCAGCAGAGTAAACTTGAAAAATTAAACAAAATTCTGAAAACATATATAATAACTCTCGGATTAAAAAATGTCTCAAAGCATATATAACAACTCACTGATTTATCCATGACCACAATATGAAGAAAAGCAGGTTCGTCAGTCTCCTCCCTGGGATCACATGAACTCCACATCCTGATCACCCTAACAGTTATTTTCCAATACTCCTTCCAAGGAGTGATGTTACGAAGGCATTGTTGTGAATCAGTTGACACCATACAAATCTCATTTGTTGCATCCATCGCCAGAACCAGCACAAGAAATGAAAGGATATACCCAATGTTGAATAATAATTCAGAGAAGAAAGAGCATACAAAAGGAAACTCTTTTTCTAGGACCAATAAAGCAATTTGAAAAATCAGAAATAACAAATTCCAGTAACATTCAAAATCAATGAAATGAAAACCCTAATACACCTACTCCAAAAAAATTTCAACTAAAGTACAACCAGTAGATATTAGAATCATCATGATCAACAGCAACCCTAAGGAATAGCTATTTGAATCCATCAGTCACTTCCACATAAAGAAAAATGACTCAGTTAGATACAAAATCACAGTAAAGAAGTAGAAGCATTTATAATTACCAATTTGATAGACAACTACAAATCTAATAAAAGTACTTGTGTATTGAATCCTATTGTGCCCTATGATTGCTAACAGGAAACGTTTGTCAAATCAATGGAAAATCCTATGCATGTTCTGACAGAAGATCTTCACCATGTCACCATCATATGGGAAAGAGAAGCTCTTCATCGCCACCATCATGGGAACCCAAGAAACGTTGCAGCAGGGAAAACGTGTTGAGCAACACCTAATAGCAACTTGTACTCCCATCATATAGTGGGTAGCTTTTCCAGGTCTATGGAAGAGATGTTGAGTGACATGAAACAGAGAGCCTGAGAAGGAGAAGAACGCGAATGCCATCATGCCCTGTGGAAAAGACTCCTAAAATTGAAATAGGAACAGGAGTGAGAAGGGGTTTATAGGGTATGGAATAAGAAAAAGTAAAACAGGATAGTTGTGGAAAAGGAGTTTATAGGGATGAGGCAAATTGAAAGGATATGGAGAATGGATGAGGATTTCACATAATGATTTTATTTTGGAAGAGAGATTTTTCTATCACATCAATCTTTGTCTATTTAATTAAAATTATATTTATTATTGATAGGAATTGGTGAAGGGTATATGAACCATATCCAATAGGCTAATTTGGATCATTTGGCTTTCACTTTAATTTCGATTTTTGAGCAATCAATTTATACAATTAATTAATTAAAACCAATCCATAAAAAGTCACAATCAAGTGTAACATTGCTTATACGTTAAGAAGAAGCTCTTAATGTCAAAACAAGGAAGCAAACACGCAGTGTAACCATGACCTTGTTCTAACCAAAGTTAGTGGAGTTATTCCAAAAATTCCAATACCATTTCCATTTTCAAGATATACGCAGCTTCGTAGCCACAAATTTGAAAAATTAAAGATAACTTAAATTTCAATTGGAAATAAAATACAATTTAATGATAAAACGAATTAATAAAATTTTAGGTTTAAATTAAATTTCAGTATTTAATTCTTAATAGTAGGTGTGCACCAGTTTTTATGAAATAATTTTTCTTAAGAGTATTTGTTACATCTAATAATCTAAACACATCTTAAAATTTAAATAACTTAAATTTCAATATGTGTGCACCATTCTTTAAGAGTTAATTTTTTTTTATATACAAAAAACAAATAGATACGATACAATTTAAACAAAAAAATATCTAAGTAACTTAGATCATAAATCTATAACATAAAACTATAAGAAAATGTTTTTGAATAAAACTTAAATTTTAAATATATTAATAAAAAATTTACAACTAACTCTTACAAAAAAATAAATTATTTACTAATGAATAAAAAAATCATCAACTCATTAAAAAAATGATATTATAGAAATATATGATGAACATTTTAAAAGAATAGCTAATAGATATTATTCGACACAAAAAAAAACCTAACAATAAAAGCCTCTTTAAAAAACGTATATAACAATTAAAGAGTTTTTAGCAAATAAGTTTTAAGCTTAACATAAATCATTTTTTTTATATAGAAAAATTGTATAATTTTCCTACATCTTTTGCTCCTCTATGAATTTAACAAAATTTTGAACAAAAAATAAAATATAGACCCCAAAAATAAACAGAAAAGGAATACTTCTCAAACAAACCTCAACTTTTTCAACAAATAATTCATATAGCATAGAGAAGAAACTACTTACCAAATTATATTTTTTGAAAAACTTCTTTGTAAACAACATTTGATGTGAGGTTACACATTTCATAATCTTCATTAGATAATAATATCTTCAATCCTGACCTTGTTGTCACTCTGGATATTGCAACATACAACTAACCATGAGAAAAAACTGCTCTTCGAAGATATATACCGACCAGAGCTAATAGTTTCCCTTGACTCTTATTAATAGTCATTGCAAAACAAAGACTAACTGGAAACTATCTACACTGAATTTAAACGGGATTCCAGGATCACTGGGTATTAAATTCATCCGAGGAATAAAAACTTTGTCACCAATGTTACTTCCGGACACAATTTCAGCCCCAATAATGTTCTCTCCAAGATCTTGAACAATGAGTCAAGTTCCATTACACAATCTATTTGCTTGATCTATGTTTCGTAACAAAATAATGGGAACACCTTTCTTCAATTTAAGAGCATGTTTTGGTATCCCAGAACATGTAATCTGGTTCAAAAACTCAGTTGTCAACCAATTAATGTCAATTGCACCTTGACAATCACTACGACAAATAGAGTCAGAACTCAAATAAACCTTCTCAGGACCAGGAAAACTGTCAACAACATAGTCATTTATCTGTTGCACAATATCAATAGTAGGAGCAAGTATAGCACGTTCTTGAAAATAAGAAACATTACCATAGTTATCATGAATATTTGAATATATCGCTGAAACAATATCCTGAATAGGATTGTCAGTTGGAGGAATAAGTAAATCACTTGGAATATCAACAATTATTTTATCCTCCTTTTGATTCCCACAAGAACCTTCACCAATCTTTAAAATCCAGTCTGAGAATTCCTTTATTTCATCCAAATTTGACAAAACAGAGTTCTTTGCCAACCTAAGATTTTTTGTCAACCACATTACCTTACAATGCTTTCAAAGAATTGACGAATTAATTGAAGCCATAACTATTTCAGCACGAGTTGCTTTCGGAATAACTGGCAACACTTGTCTAAAATCACCACCAAGAACAATAACTTTCCCACCAAACGGAATATCACGAGTCGAAGCAACTTTTGAACTCATTATGTCACGGAAAGTTCTATCAAGCGCTTCAAACGCCAACTTGTTCATCATGGGTGCCTCATCCCATATTATTAGAGAAGCACGACGGATGAGTTCCGCTCGCTGACTATCTTTCTTAATACTACAAACAGATTCCTCATTCAGCTCAATGGGGATGCAAAACAATGAGTGTGCAGTCCTCCCATTAGGGAGCAATAAAGATGCAATACCACTAGAAGCAACATTTAAAACAATTCTCTGTTCTAATCGAAGACGAAAAGACAACAATCTCCACAGAAATATTTTTCCAGTTCCACCAAATCCATACACAAAAAAGAATCCAGGTCTTTTATTGGTAACTGTATCAATTATTCTCTCATAGATCAGTTTTTGCTCATCTATCAATTTGTCCAAATTTACATCATGTTCTTCCCGAAGTTGATCTACATCATAATTCATCTCATTCATAATCATAGAATTTGAAAAATGGGAAACCAAATCCTGATTAGGAAAAGGCATTTGGGAATAATCTTTCAAGCTTCTGCCATTCATTTGCAATAATTTTTCAACTTGAATCAAACAAAGAACTTCAAGTTCCTCTTCTGTCATCACGAGCTCTATGAAGTAAATGAGAAAAAAAAGCCACATGAATTACAAATAAAAGGTAAACTTATCGTGATATAACCATCTACAAATAAACTTACTGAATAATAATAAATAGAACAAGACTTTGAAAAAATACCTTGCAATTGTAACTCTCGTCTTCTATAATATAAAATGTCATCAGCTAACAATCTCCAAGTGTCTCTCCCTACCAACTCTGGTTTGTTCATTGAATTAGATGCTAACAGTGTAACAAACAACTGACGCAACTGAAAACTAGATGAGACTTCTGCAGTTTCTTTAATAGCATTAATGAACTCCTGATCATCACTCAATAAACCAAGAGCATTGCACGCAGCCTTGAAAGAATCATATACAACACCATCAACAGTGCGAATGCTTTCAAAACTTTTACAACCCCTTTGAACATTGAGTAGCAAACGCAGATAAAATATCTCACCCGAACCAACATGGATAAAAGTTAGCCTTCCAATTGAGAACCCTCTCTACCTTGGAACCATTCTTGAGAATCACGCAAGTAAACAAAATGATTTGGAAATTTAGAATATAATAACTTATTACCATGCGAAAACTTAAGATTAGCTTGCATCCACGCAGTAAACATTGTATCCTTATACTTGTTCTTCTCAACAATTTCAGGAATCTTATCATGGTCAGCGAATAATAGATTCTGATTTCCAGGCAAATGGAATATCAACCGCTGAATAGATGGCCACTTATGATGAATATCAAATGCAAATAGTCTCCCAGCAGATTCACAAGGCACTAGATAGCGACAATCATAGAATTGCTTAATCTCATCAACATCTTGACCACCATTTTCCTGAGTTTGTACATTTCTAATTGACGCAGTGATGCGGTCTGGCCCCTTATTTATGTATTTAAACAAATACTTGATGACATTTGACTTGTTATAAAACTCAAAATTGATATGAGCTCGATATTTCATAAGGAGCATAGGATTATAAGGAACAACAAATCGATTATCCACATCCATACCATTTATTTTATAAGTAATCCCCATATTTCGCCTTCTATATATTGGATAACCATCTTTATCAAAACCTGTTGCATCAACAAATTTCTTGGGATAGAATTTAGAACAGTCACCATTTCTCATGCAAGGAAAAGAAGGTCTTAATTACCACAAGGACCATGAATCATATATTTGGTAACAACACTATACAACTTTGGAAATCTAACTGGATCTGGTAACTCAGCTGATATAACCTCATCCATGATTTCAGTTGTTTGTAACCTACTCACATTTTGAAGCCAAACCAAAATATGTGCATGTGGCAAACCCCTTTTTTGAAATTCAATTGTATACATCCCTAAACAAAAGAAAAATTCAATTTTGCATATATAACTCATTATTAAATAAGCAGAAATAACCACTTAAAACTTACCGGCATTCACAGGTCCAAAGAAGACTCCATCCTTCAAATCAGTCATCAAAGATTGAATTTTCAACTCAAACAACCTACATGCAAGATCAGGCCGATCAGATATAGCAATATGAGAGCGTTCAGTGTATCTTTGAAACTCCAGCCAACTCGGGTTGCAAGTTATAGTAATAAATAAATCAGGATAACCATATTGTTTGCAAATAGGCATAGCATCTTGACAATTATTAAACATATATCTTCTGCCCCCAGTAAAAGAAGACGGTAACACAATCCTGGTTCCAATGGAACACGCATCAACATCTCCTCGTTCCATGGCTTCTTCAACCCCTTGCAATATATGAGATCTTATATTCTTCTGGTCAAATCTAATATACATAAGACGCTGTGATTCAACCATACTAAACGAATCAACATTAAATTGTTGAAATAACCTTCTAGACTTGAGTATCGTCCCAAACTCATTTTCTCGTTCTTGGATTCGAAAACAAATAAATTCCCGTAGAGAAACTCTTTGTCTTTTTGGTATATTTTCTCTACTTCTAACACAACGGTATGGTATATCTTCCTAGTATCCATCTTCACCATACGAGAATAGCAAAGGATATTGCAACGGCCAGTACAACATATGTGTCTCATGAATGCGTTTTAAGTCTCCGTTCCTCCACTGAACAATAATATCACGTGCAGTATCCGATCCATCGAAATCCCCAATAATAAGACCAGTAATTTCAGAAACTGTGGGCTCATTATACACCCGAGGGTCTGCTGCTCGATGTCTAAACAAACGAATGGAAAAAGCCTCAGTATGACGTTGCTGATAGAACTCTTTCGCCATTCGAAAAGATTTTGCAACGACATTATTCTCATCAAGCATCTTTAATAAATCTTCAATTAATGTTGAATCCAAAAAACCCATACGACTGCTAAAGCTACATATAAAAACAACTGTCAAGTAGAAACATATAAAAACTAATGGAAAACAAATATGAAAATACAACAATTAGGATTTCATCAACCATACTAATACCATACCAAAAAATTCCCTCTCTATTTGCCAGCTCATTCTCAGTGTCAAAAATATACAACTGAGCAAATTTCGGTTGCTGCCCAGGCACGGGGAGTAAACTACCAATTCTATGGTAATTCTGGCCACAGAGAATAAATTGCGGTGGACCTGATCCATTACTAAGAGACGTGTCAACCCTTCCACCAATAGAAGTAAAACAAAACAAATTATTATATGCCCGAATGTTCTTAAAAAAATGTTTACTCCTTGGATCATTTCCACTCAAAAGCGAAACCAACAATTCAGGTGGCTCCTTCAACAATGGCAATTGCACTTTTCCTTTAAGGCAACACATTGAAAATACTGGTTGACTAACTTTAAATTCTCTGATAACACGTTCATCATACCAAAAGCCCGCACCACACCATGTGCAAGTGTAATTACAATCACCATGGTCCAAGTATCCTATTTATAAAATAATGAACATCAATGTTCTATTATATGTTGAAAGAAAAAAAATCTACCGATTAACAGAGAGAAGAAAGAAAAAGTATTGGCATTAATTACTAAGACCAAATACAAACCTTTCGTCTCACTTGATGCAAATAATACATGGTCATTAATATCAACAAAGCTTGTGAATACATCATGGAGGATATCATGCATAACACCTTCATCTAACAAAGAACATTTATGTAGTCATAAAAAAAATAGCTTAAAGAATATAATAATATCAATACTCATTTATTATAAACAACTATTTATAACAACATACTGAAAATACTTGCTTACACATATGTATATACCTTTATTAGTATATATTGATCCAACACAAGATAGAATACTCTGAGATAAAAAGGCCGGTTGAGCTATATAAGAAAAATATAGAAAGAAAAATAAAAAAATATGTGAGATACCCTAGACACGTAATACATCATTTGTTAAAGAAACAGTAATTGAAAAAAGAATCAAACTAACCATTTCTTATTCCAAGTGTCTCATCTTTTTTCCTCTTCATTGCCAATTTTCTTCTCTTTCTAGCATCTTTAGATGATTCACTCATAGTATTGTTTGGTAAAGAATAACACAAGGAACAATAAGTAAATGGAATGTCCAAACCAAATAAAAAAAGAACAACCTTTGGTTTTATATGAAAGAGAAATACACTACCCTAGTTGAATAGGGCATTTTAGCAAGTAGACCTCTTTGCCTAATAGCAATTATAGTCTACCAATTTTAATTAAAAAAAAATCTACTTTAGGAACATGACATGTGATGGATGAAAAAGAATGTACTTTTTTAATACCTATGCAAAATGCATCCATAAAATCCATCAAACAAAAGAAATGACCAAAAGATCACTTCCAACTTGTGATGGATAAAAAAGAATGAACCTTTTTTAATGCATAAGCTACATTAGCCATTCTAGGCAAAATGCACCTAAGAAATCCACCAAACAAAAGAAATGGCCAAAAGATCACTTCCAACCTGTTCAATATAGATATATCAAGAAAGTACAAATCAATTCAACAACACATGAATATTCAGTCATCTAAATACCATAAAGCATTCACTTGGCAAAACCACATAAGTTTAGAAATAAACTAAATTGTCGAAGAAGAGATTTTTATATCATTAAAGAGCTACTGCATTTTATTGAATTTCAAAGAAATAAGTACAAATATAAAGGGCTAAATAGCTAATTTGCCTAATGGCTAATGATATTGTGTCTACACCCTAGCACTTAATCTATTACATGAGAAAGATGCCCAAAAAACAATCCAAACAACTTATACAAAACATGAAAACACACAAATATTCTCATACACTACAATCAAATGCATCAAATGTTATTACATGGACACAACCAAAATACCTAATGCCCTAGATTAGTCCTAATCAGTAGCTCTAGTTAACTGCCATGGGCAGCCATCTCAATTAACCCCATGTCCAGAGGAGCCATCATTCCCCGAGCCACGAGACTCATCAGCTTCATCAAATTGCAGCCTCAAGGATCTTCTCAACTTCTTCAACGAAGGCTTCACATCTTTCTCAGCATCAACACAACCTATATTAACGCCATCCACATACTCCAAGTGTAAACAATTGCATGAAAATATAAACCTAATTAGAGGGATAATTAATGAGTTCTAGTCAAAGGAACTTGATCATAAAATTAAGCGCCCTGTCAAAAAAAAAAAATTTGGCAACACTACTCACCTCTTCACTTTCATCAACTTCATCACATGACTTTTCAGAACTATCCACTTCATTAAACTTATCCACCACAGCATCAGCAGACTTTCTCTTGAAGAGAGGACACTATTAAATGACACAACATATTAGGTTCAATTTAAACACAACTCAAAAAAAGTGAAAAGTAATACAGAAAAAATAATAGAAGAAACTGCAATCATGGAATCTTAGCATCTTCATCAGCTCCCAAATCAACAACACTTGATTCTGGTTGGGTACATTGAGGCGAACCAGCAAAGAGCTCGGAGCAGCTGGAAGGAGTCAATCCCAAATTCAGTGATTTGGTAACCTTAGAGGGTTCCCCAAATGATCCATCTCCTTTTGGTACAAACCCAGCCTTGGATAATACAAAGCACATCCGATATAAGACATGAATAAAGGTGGAACAACCAAAAAATGAAAAATTAAGGAAAGAATTTATTTAAAAGAACCAATAGGTGCGAATTCCATTTTATACCTTTTCAGAAATCAAATCTGAACTAGAGAGCTCAAACATTCCAAGTATTGCAGCATCATCACAAACACGCCTCACTGGATAAGTCCCTTTGAATTTCTCCATCCCAACAGGCCTACTAAGAACCTTGAACAGCATAGTTTTTCCAACAATTTCTTGGAACATAGGAGGAGACTGTGTGCCAAACACAACCTACGAACAATATAAAACAGACACGACAGAAAAAATAAATCGGTAGAAACCGGAGGATAAGAAAACTCTTTAACAATAAAATCAGCGAATAAAAAGAATATAGCATTCGAGTGACTTACATCAACATCCTTAAGATGTTCAAACAGCTGGGCACAAGTCTTATTCAGTAGGTAACTTGCCTCACGATCAAAGAGGACAAAAATAAAAATACCAGTGGAATCCTCAACTAACACCTTCACTTTAAACCTGGATTTTTTTAAGATGCACATAAATACTGGCCTAAGGTTAACAACTACGCAGAAATAATTCACTATTTAACAAAGCACAAAGGAAGCATTGTAAAATATTTATACCTAGGAGTCACATTTGTAAAATGGATGTTGCAAAATTGACAAAAATAAATCCCAGATTCTGCCTAAACACCTCTGCCACACACACAAGCAAAGTACCACCAAGGACCATCCTCAACTATTTCAGCTATCTTCACTAGTACAACAAAGGTTCCAGCCTAAAAATATAAGACCAGGTCTATAAATGTTAAGACGTTATAACCAAAGATAGTTGTAATACAAACTAAAACTGAAAAACTAAAATAAATACTAACAGCATAGTATTTTCAAGTACAAAGGAGGACAAAAGCATTAATATCGTTCCAAAACAAAGCAGTATTTATTAAGGAATAGAAAAAGAAAATTTAACACAAATTATCAAGAGTAAACATGATAAAAAAAATTAAACTGGTTCCAACCCGGTTGTTATCATCAAGCGACTTCACAGTACACATAGGTGTGAGCTTCATAAAATCTTCTTCTATTCCGATATTTTTTCCAGATCCAACAATGCCAATGGGTTGGGATGCACTAACTCCATGAGGAATAGAACTGTTAACAAATACAGCACCAACTTAAATAAATAAACAATGACAGTAACAAAAAAAAACACAACAGAAACTACATGTACAAAAATACCTTTTCCGAAAAGCTACCACCTCTGGGATGTCAAGATTAAATCCTAGCTTCGATGCAAACATAACATTCTGAAGTCCAACTCTACCTAAAAATATATATATATATACATTGGTTACAGGAATATAGTGGTAAAACCAAGTGAACTTGGATAACTGACACACCTGAAATGAAATTTACATGATACAAACCTCTAAAAACCTTAACTTTGGCAAGCTGTAAAACCACAACTGGCTGTTCAGCATACCCAGAAGACAGAAATCGATTAAGTTCGTCAACATATTCACCAAATAAGGCACACCGAATCCTGTGACTGAAAACGACCAACAAAATCAACTACACTATTAGAAACTTGACTATACAAACACACCGAAAACAAAAAAGAATCCCAATAAGAGTAAGGGGTAGAAATTAAAGAACGCTAACTCATTTTCAGCAAGTTCCATCACAGCCATCTTCATCTTCTTTCCATCTTTATCATATTCTTTCTCTTCCGACAGAGACCAACAGACCCACCACATCTCAAATAAACATTAAAAAAAAACTATTAGGAAATAATGGCAACAAAGCAACATTCTACAAATCACAAAGAAACAAGACTGCAATCATTCCAGACAAAAAAAAAAGTATGAGCAAATAGCACAACATACCAACTAAGAAATCGGAATCCTCTTTGGTTTCCAAAAGTTCAGTGAATGGAGAGATTGTAAGAGCAGATTTTGGAATAAAATCGCAGATAGCATCCCTAACAGTGGTCCTGAACTGGAAAATCAACTTAAACTGATGCTTAGTGGCCCTATAAGATCCTTGGTTTGGCACAACAGAGAAGAGCTTCATTACATATACTCGACCCTCGGAGAGAAGTTGTTTGAACTTGTAAATCATAGTCTTCCGAACAATAGCTTGTATCTTGCACCCCTACCAATCAACATAAATTATACTAAAAATCTGATAAATGACAAATCGAATACAGAGAAAAACAAATTTAAATGAAACAAAATTTCAAACCTCGATATAAAAAAGCCAAGGAGAAACACATCTAAATACAAAAAACAAACAACCAAAAAATTTTAATAGATTTAGACCACTATAACTCACAGATTCATCAACCAAAATCATTTCCATGGAGTTTGGGACAAGCTGACCAGTGAAAGTAGGAACAGTCCAAAGCCTAATCACCCTAACTTTGAGGTTCCATGCCTCTTTCTCAGGATTAATCTTATTAACCATATCCAAGGCAGTTGTCATATTGAAATGCAATTAGAGGGATGAAAGAGAAAACAGATTTCAGTCAATCAAACAACAACTAAGAAACACATACAACAGCAACATGAATGTGAGAAAAATCTGCCATGATCAATGGGTTCTGCCTTTATTTATAAACACAAATCAATTGAGTAATTTAAATTTCGAAATCCATAGAACCCTTATTTTGGGAGGGAAAAAAAGAAGCAAGATAGACATTTGAAAGATATTGGTGTTGATTGATCTTAGATATCAATCGAAAGATATTTGCAGGCCCCACTAAATAATCCTATATATAGGACCTAAGTCAACAACAATTGATACACCAAAAAGGTGTATAAATGGTAAGCTATATTAACCCTAAGTTATCTTCTATATAAATTTTAAGTTAATAGGAGAAGAGAGAATGGGATGAGAAGAGGATGAGAGAGAAGAGAGAGATAACAAAGACAACATGAGGTAACACCTAGAGAAAAGGGAGAACTAAAAATAAAAAGAAAACCTATGCATAGATTTAGGAGTGGTAGACTTAGATGATGACACCTTTTAGTATAGATATCATTATTTGATTAGGCTTCCTATATAATTATATTTCCAATGGCAAATATATCATATTCCCAATGAAGATACACACAAGATAATTATCTATCTATGTAATGAAATACCAAAAATAAAGTGGACATCAATAAAGTTCAAAAATTGAGCTCAAAAGAAAAAAATATATACATTTAAAAGGGTGAAAGAAAAAATATATTTCAGTTAATAAAGCAAACTCTGTAAAAAAGTAATACAATAGGCCAAAGAAATGTGAAAAAAATATGAATCAACAAATGGGTTATGGCTTTATGCATAAACATATATCAATTAAGAGATTTGAATTTTGAAATACATAGAATCTTTACTCTGGGGGTGGGGAAGAAGTAAGTAACATGGAAATTTAAAAGATAATTAGTGACCTCACATATCTAGACATCTAGCGAAAGATATTCACGGCCCCCAATAAGTAATCCTCTCCATAGATACTAAACTTAGAACAATAGATATAAATCTAGAGATATGTAGTAAACAGCCGCCCTATCAGTAATCTTTTTTATAGATCCTAAGCTAGCAGCAATATAGATGAGTAAGATAGAGAATAGAAAGAGAATAAAAAGAGAGGGAGGTGGAAGTTAACAAAAACATGAGGTGACACTAAGGGAAACGCAAGAACCAGAATAAGAAGAAAGCCTATGCCTAGATCTAGGAATGGTTAACTCATGCAATGAGCACACCTTTTAGTTTAGATATCATTATTTTAGTAGGCTTCAAATATATTTAGATTTCCAGTGAAAAAGTATATTATATTTCTAATGAAAATACACACAAGCTAATTTTTTATCTAGTTAAATACACATGAATAGATACGACATCAATAATTCTAAAACTATAAGCTAAATCTAAATAACTAAATCAATTGTACCACAAATTACAAAAAATAAATAACTAAATCTAAATAACATGCAAGTTCAATTCAAGTGGTGTATAATAATACAAATAAGGATAAGCTTCTCATAAATTTTAATTCAAAAAAGAGGAAAACAAAATATGTAAGTGATATGAAAGGAGTAGATGGAAAGGCAAAGATGAGATCCTTGATGGTTAGATTTAATAGAGAGAAAGTGCATTGGACTGAATTTTATAGAAATTTCCATCTTTTACCATAGAAGCTTTTTAAAATTAAATGTCTAAAAATATATCATTTTAAGAGTTAAAACAAAAGAGTTAAGAGTTCCAGTGAGAAGCAAATGGTGAAAAAAAAAAAAAGCAAAGCAGCAACACTAATTATTTATTTAGTTAAAGACCCAAAAAGAAATAGGGCATCAATAATTCAAAGATGAAAAGCTAATTTAGCATCATAAATAAAAATAAAATAAATAACACCATGATACCAAAAAATCAATCAAAGCAAACTCTCACAAGATTTTGTTTATCAAATAATAAAATAAAATTCAGAGATATGCAAAAGTCAAAAATTAAAAATTTGCTCCCACCTAAACAGAATCAAATTTTGAAAAAAATAAAAAACTGAAAAATAATGAAACTCACCTCAACCTCCAGCAATTAATATTGAGGTAAAAATAATCAAAAACTTTTTTCACCTACTAATTAACATACAAGAAAACAAACCAAACAAAAAAAAGTTTATAATGATAATAGTGAATGAAATAATAAAAGATCACGTCATTGCTTATTAAAAAAATTATTAGGCAACTGAAATTCAAGGTAGCAATTTTTTTATTTGAAAGAATAATATGTTTTCATTTTTGGTATGTATGTTCTCGTCTAAGTTAAGCGACAGAGAATTGGTAAACTAACAATTGCTAAAACACTAACAAACGTTTTAAATTAACAACACCAAGGAAGTAAAAAGAACTTAGACAGCTGTGATTAAACCAAGGGAAACTGAATCTATTTATAAACACATCGAAGTGGATAAAGTGCAAAAAAACTATAATAATATCTTAATAAAGTTATATTGGAGTAAAAATTTATATATGCCATAAGATAATGCTTATTTTTTATTTTTTTTTTATCCCTAAAAAGAGAACACTAAACAAATGGCATCTAGTAAATGCACAAACATGCCAAGGATTAGTCAATGACTGTGGCAAAAGAAGATCCGAACTTGTTAAATGGCATTTAGTAATAATAATAATGAATGAAATAATAAAAAAGTAACTAATATAAAAGGAGAATATGAAAAGGCAAAGAAGAGATATTTGGTGGTTACAGATTCAATAGAAAGAAAGTGCATTGGATTGATTTTTATAGAATTTTCTACTTTTTATTACAGAAGTTTTTTAAATATAAATGCATAAAAATTAATCATTTAAGAGTTAAAAAAATAAAAGTTAAGAGTTCCAATGCAAACCAAATTGTGGAAAAAAAAGGCAGAACAACAACGCTAATTATTTATTTAGTTAAATACCCAAAAAGAAATTGAGCATCAATAATTCAAAGATTAATCTAATTTAGCATCATCAATCATAATTTTTTAAAATTAAATGCATCAAAAGGTATCATTCAATGATTAGAAATATAAGAGATAAATAGCTCCAATCTGAAGCAAATGAAGAAGCCAACAGTTGAAATTGAACCATATCGAACATAGTGCTCAGAAATAAAAGGACAAACAACAATAATATAAGCAGGGGAATTAAGGCCTTAAAAGTTAGAATAGTAGGGGAAGAAACAAAAGAAACTAACCCCTTTATTACCGGAGAAATGGCTTTTTACATCAACTAAGACATAATATAAGCAGGCAGAAGATAAGACCCAATTTTAAAAATTCCCATGTGGATAATAGTTGTAAGGGATACATAAAGAAATTTCTAACACACAAGATATCCTTACTTATAAAATCATGCAAGAAATCTAAATGAAGTACCCGTGATTATGCTCATCGGGGGCTCCACTACGTACAAACACTGGCGCAGCTTTGCATAGATTGGGAGGATCCAAAAATGAGAAAACCTACATTTACCGGATAGGCATGAGTGGATAATTTAAAAACCATTAACAACTCAAATTGACTTAAAAATTGGGGGCATACTATTTGCATTAACAACTCAAATTGACATAAAAATTGGGAGCATTTCTATACAATAGATAAGGAACCTGAACTTCATACTCGAAATCCCCCAAAAGATTTTCCACCAAATTTTCTGCTTATGCAAACAGACCAGGGTTAAATATAGGGATATTTGGAAGTTCTCAACCACCATGTACAGTAGCAGCAAAGTATATACCTCACCCACAAAATAATGTCTACAACGCTTATATTTACAGCTTGCATAACTACTAATTTCACTGTACTCACAATATTGAGTGCAACATAACAACTACGGTGGAATTCCAATAGCCAATACCTAAGCCCAAATCCTACAATATTAGGGGCAAGATCACAACTAATAACTAAAATCGTGCTCTACCTCGGACCAGGAAGCATATAAAAAAAAAAAAACCTTAATTACGTTACCGACAAGAACCCAAAATGAGAAAATGAGAAATGATAATCGCAATACTAAATTTCCAACAACCATCGCACCAAACCATGCCCGATTGCCTCAAAAAGGGAAAAGAAAGGCGCAATTCTTTCTATAAAGTAATTAAAAAAAGTTTGTTGACGACAAAAAAACAAAAGCAGAAGGACTAACTAACCAGTATTGCGAGGGTTTATCACAATAAACTGAAATCGCGGTTGCGTGTTCTTGAAAAAATCAAACAAAAAGCAATCGGATCGTGGAATTCATGAATTGTTGCGATATGATGAAGGAAAAGGAACAAAAAGTAGACTTTTTGACAACGAAGAGGGATACCTCGACCGCCTTGCGGCTCTGCAAACGGTAATCACAGAAAGGAGAGAGAGAAAGCATTAGAGAGATATTGACAGAGAATGGAATCGATGAAAGGAAGGAGATTATAAAGGAACGAACCCATTGGGATAGGTCGATGTTGAACTCGTAGAAGGTGACGTATGCGGCGGTGATGAGGATTTCCTCGACGAAGGGGTGGATGCGCTGAAGATCAGTAAGGTTAAGGAGCTTGGTGCTGTGCTGGTCGAGATTCGGCATGAGCTTCCCGTTCTGAGACATTATGGAACCGCAAACACAGACCCTAGAATTTTGCGGGTTGGGTTTAGGGTTTGGATGTGTTGTGTGCCTGAGACTGAGAATGGAAAATTAGTACTCAATAAACAGAAAGCAATTTTTATTTTCATTACACAGTAAACATTAAGCAACGCGAAAAAACATTGAATCCAAATTGGGCAAATCGAACTACTCCAATTACGTTCTACAGTTCACAACCCACGATTTTGATAAACTTCACAATCAAGCAGAAAAATTCACAAACTAACAAACCCTAAAACTTAATTGACGAAAAATTAGGTGATCTAAAACAGCTTAGCATCATTAAATTCTCATCGAATCCGAAAGAGAAAGAGAGACGAGTCCATTGCAAAGAAAAACCCCAAAAACTTCGGTTCAAAACTTTTACCTAGAAAATATAGAATTGGATTTTCTCGGGAAACAAACAACAAAGAAAAATATAGAGTTGTATATACCTGGAAGATGAATTCGGCGTGTTAAAGGAGGAAGCAGGTGCAGTATGCTTAAAGCTTTAAACTTTTACCTCTCAACTCTCAAGAATGAAGATTCTTCTTCTCCATAGTTTATTCTCTCATATTTCCAGTCCTACCCTTTTCATTTTTATTTTACTTTGATAATAATTTTTAATTAATTATTTAAAATTAGAATTTAGAAATTATATCATGTTTTTTATATATATTTTTTAATTCTAAATCCTAACCCTACGATAGAAAAATAAAGGACTAAAATTTTGGATTCTCAAAATTAATATATATAATAGAAATATTTTAGTCATTTTTCATAATAGGGTATTGTAGTCATTTTCTATAAAAATAATATTAATTTATACCAAGTCAAGATTTGATTCACCATTTTTTGGTCAAATCAATTTGTCTAGCCTAATTTTGACAAAAATAACACAATTTAATCAATTATATGTCTTAAATTTTAATTATTAAAAAACATCTTTATAAAAAAGACGTTTTCAACGTCTTTATCTGAGTGGCTCCCTAAAATATTTTACTGTCACAAAATATTAATAATTAGCATGCTCATTTCATTAATTCCATTCAAACTATTCATTCATAGCTATATTAAATCAAACTTATGTCTTTTTTTATATGTATTGCACTGTAAAAAATCAATTTCAAAGTGTTAGTATTTATGAATTAGTACTTCTCAAATATTATTGCAATGCTTAAACTATCTTTTCTTTCATTAAAGTCATTCTTCATTATTGATCTAGCATCTATTATCTTTTAAGTATACTAAAGGCACTATAAGAAAGATTGAAATGACACGAGAAAATTTTTGATATCTCATCTCCATTTAATTCTTTCTTTTGAAGTACTCAACAATAACAAACAAAAGATTTTAGAAATGACCTAAACTCCTGAACCAATATTTCATGTCCCATCTTCATTTAATTTTTTATCTTGAACCACTTGATAATAATAAGTGAGTGAAGTGGTAAAAGATGCAAAACAATAAATATAGATATAGGTAAAAGTAGATTGTTAAATAATGATTATACCTACCCTTTAATATGTTGAGACAGTCAAGACCCATTTAGCATAGTTCATTATAACTTGCTCATGATAAAACATATGCAACTGAAATCATTTGGCAAACTATCACTATGTGTTATGTCTTCTTAAGAGAAAGAGATTGTACAGTTTCTTTTCAAATCCATGAAGTATATAACCATAAAAACATAGCATAATGAATAAAATATTTTACACTAAGTTAAATAAAAATTCTTACAACACAAATAATGCATATGAACTTAAAAATAAAGGATAAATATTACAAATGAACCAGAAATGCCATGCATGGTCTTTCTTGGACAATGCAACTTGAACCAATATTTGACATTGATGGTAACACTCATACACACTTAACAAACCACAATAAACAAAGACATAGTATTCCATTAAAACTAACTCTAAATAGCACCCAACCCCTAAAACTTTAAGTCCTCAGTCCTACCAGGCATATTTGGTAGCAAAGCACGACTATTATAACTTTCTAAGTAATCCATCAGACGGGAAATAAAGTTTCTTCATATGCATGGATAGATCTAATTTTAACATGATTATCATAAAAAACCCGATGAAGCCTGTTTCTTGTGCCTTCAATGGGATTATATCGAACAAAAAAAAACTGAGAGTACGCAATGATGACTTGAGCCCCAACCAGTTGTAGGTGCCTCTCCATAACTTGAATAATATCATGATCAACCATAATAACTGGCACGTACAAAGTACCTATTCCATTATATGTAAATAGTTATGACCAATTAACACCTTCATCAGTGTCACTTACCTGCCATATAACTGAGTTGTACAAATAGAATGTGTAATTATTTAATGCCAAACATAGACATCCATCTCTAACCAAAAGGCAACCACAATGAGACATAACTTCAGGAGGGACATAAATTTTTTCAAAAGTCAATGTCATCAATGAGAAAGATACAATATATGATTGATCACCGTCTTCACGGTCAGCAAGTCAATACACAACACCGTTGGCTACAACATACGAAGGATCCAACCGTTGCACATATAAAGGACATGAAATCCTAACATGCCAGTTCCTAGTGAAACTTGTATACATAGATAAAGTGTAAGCAGTGCTATCGGGTTCATCTTCAAAAATATGCAAAATTGAATAATGAACACTATTCGAAAAGTGCGCAAAGGCATAAGTAAAGGAACCCTCACAAGAACTAAGTTGCAAAGGATCATCTAGTACCCGAGGAATTTGAATAAGTGGATTCCAAATCACCAAGTAGCTTCTTCTTCCAAGGGAGGAGTAACGGATACAGAAGACTCCCATCTCAACTCTAATGAGCTGAAACCAACCGTGTTGGGTTAAAAGAAAAGGCAAGTTCAGGTAGCCAGTTTCTCCGGTAACGGCATCAATCTTCATGATCCAATCCACCGACGTGATTATAGGAGATGCAAACCCAAAGTGAATGAACAGTGAGCAGCCACGCCTTTTCCATATCTTTGAGATTTGATTGAGAAAGTCAAATGAAGTTATCCTTTGCCTCCAATAACGACAAGTAGCACTGAAACTAACAATGGTTAGAGCATCACATAAATAAAGGATTTCATTTATAACCTCATCATGGAGTTGTGGAACCTCTACTTCTATGGAAGGTATATCACTCATATTTGATCTCAAGATGTAAGAAAAATTTAAAAGGAGGAATATAAAGTATAAGATAGAGTATTTGACAAACTCCAAACAATACCTTGTGTTGACCAATGCTCGTTGAACTCCATTTATAGAATGTTAAGGGGTCATTGAAAGCCAACTACCTTCCTAACATGCAATAAATTTCACAAGTTTTAGGTATTGCATGGTTTAGCTAACATTTAATGCATAATGAGCTTGTAAAATACTAAACAATGAAAGAGTTGGGATGGATAAATAAAGCTGAGCTTTTAGGGAGCAAGAATCAACTTACTATGTTAATTGTTTATAATAAAATTGTATTTTCAGAATATTTTTTACAAAACTCCTCCTAAAGAGTTTAGAATCTTAAACAGATGATAATTATAAATTTGGATAAAGTATATTTTTTGTCTCTGAAATTTGTTTAAAGTTTAAGGAATACTCTAAGTTTTACTTTGTTTTAATTATATCCTACAAATTTTTAATTTTTAATTAAATATATCGTTGTTCACAGTAATGTTGTATGAAAGATAATTTACACAAGTATTAATCATTAAATTGTTATTATTGTTATTCAAAGTTATGTTGTGTCCAACAATTTATATAATATAAAAGAACAAAATTATAAACAAAGAATTGTAAAATTGTGTAAAAAATACTCAAGAAGAGTACAGTTAATTGAAAGTGAAAACTTCTCCTAGAATAAAATTGAAACAAAATAAACTTTGATGAATATTTTCAAAACTTTTAACTATTATTGAAATGCAAAAAATGTAACTATTGTATAAATTCTTTATAATCTTATCTTTGTTATTTATTTAATTATTTTCAATATCTAATTAGACAATTTTTTAAAATAGCTGTTGCTAATCGTATAAATAATTTTTTAAATAGTTATGATAATTGATAACTAA
>NC_029794.2:92237854-92241268 GCF_000816755.2 Arachis ipaensis
TAACTTAATGATTTTCATAAATATGTTCAAATGAAATTTTTTTCAAAAGACTAATATTTATAAAAAATGACAATACTTATGTCAAATTGTTAACAATTTATATGTTTCCTTAGAAAACAAACATTAATGCTTGATAATAACATTTACTTTTTTTTAGGGTATTATTAACTCTAAGTAGCAAAACAATAGATAGGTAGAAGCTATACTTCCTGTGCATGAAGTAGCTGTGTTAACAAATAAGGCTACTTTAAAATATGAATTGTGAGATAATGGTTTTAATCAATCAATAGGTTACTTTACTAACCATGTTTGGTTAGTAAATTAGTTAAATTTTCCTTAAAAAAAAAACATCACCTTAATGGACTAAGTTTTGAATTCCAAAATATTATTTTAAATATATTAAACTTAGCTTATTCAATATTATTTTAAATATATTAAATTTAGCTACTTTGTTTATAATAATAGCATTTTGTGTAAAGAAATTGAAAATAACTTTGCAGTGAATTTCAATTTTAAATTAACAAAGGCTATAATTTTACTTTAGTTATTTCAATCTAAAATTTCTAATATTATACTATCAGATAAATATTGAATTATTCAAATATTAATATTGTTGACATCTAAATGTATGTAGTTTGTGAATTTATTCTTGTGCTATATTTGAATTCAGCCATTGTTTTTTATCTGTATTTTTTAGCATGCCTATTGCTTAGAAAGACCCCTATTTTTTTAAGTTTTTATCTTTTTATTTTTTCTTCATCATACTTTACTTCGTAGAGATATTAACAAACAAAAATAATTTTAAGTAATTAAAAATAAATACCCATAAACAAAATAGTTGATATTAACCCAACTCAACCAAAAACAATTCTTAACAATTTCATTATTTTAGTAGTTTTTATATAACTTTTTTGGTAGTTGTTTTGAATAAATTATTCAAAATCAAATAAAAGATATATTAGCATGAGATTCACAAAATAACTATACTCATTAATAAGTTATTATGTACCAAAAATTTTCCTACTTTTTTAATCTCATTAATTATAATTATTGTTTCCGTAACCATTTTTTATATGTCATATTTTATCAAATTTAACTTGGGTTGAAGTAATTTATGTCATTGGCTAACTATAGATTTTTCAGTTCATATTTTCTTATCATTTTATTCATTTATCACAGGAACTGAAATTTTAAAAGAAAATAAATAAATAAATAAATAAGTAAATATGATGAGCAAATTTTAAAAAATCAATAGAAAAATACTCATAATTCACAATATCAGATAACTACAAAAAAAAGAGACTACACAAAGATAATAACAAAAAAAAAATCTTTAATCCTATATAAAAGAGACCGTTTTTTAAAAATAATGTTTATTTAATTTATTTTGTGCACTGTAATAAACTAAACTATGTAAAAGAGACAGTTCTTTAATTTACATATAGAGTCAATATGAAAAAATAAAATAACACAAGAAAGAAGAAAGAAAAATAAATGATATCCTAATTAAATATTTGAGAAAGAATTTGAATGATATGACAAGAGTTAGAAATTGAAGGCGTGACGGTGAATAGTTGAAAATTCACGCGGAGTAGGTTATATTAGGTTATAGCTTATAAGGGTTTAAAATTAAATTTTAAATAATTCTGTGTTGATCATGCGGATTTAAAATTAAATTTTAAATAAACTAAACTATGTAATAAACTATTGGGCCCAAGAAAATAAAAAAATAACATATGTAAATTAAAAAATACCTTTTGGCCTATCTAAACTAAACGCACATGATAAAACCCATTGAGTTTGGTTCTAACTTTGTTGAAGGAAATAGAAGTTACAGTAGGAATATGCATCAAGGTCAGACCAATCAAGGATGGATGGAGCCAAGAGGATCTAATCAACCCTTTAGACAGCAACACCCTCCGAGATATCCTGGACAAAGACCATTCTACCGTGAATACCCAGCTAAAAGATGTGGTGGATAGCCTTGTAACTACCAACAAGCCCCACCCCGTTTATATAAACCATCCTTTCAACATAACCTTGAACCACCACACTCACAAGCTTCTCTGCACCATTCGCCACCATATGATCCTTCCTTACCCCAGTACCAATCCAATCACTCCCAATCACCACCACTTTCCTTTGTATCATGTCCAAATCCCGCAACCCGAGAAGCTGAGGTTCGCCTAAAGGAAACAGTAAATAAATTTCAAACAACCATTCGACAACTGGAGCAAGTAGTAATTCAATGGGTGTCTAGGCGCTCAAATACACAAGGATCAGCCACAGCCCCTTGTGAACAGTCTAATGAAGAGCGTAGCATGAAGGAGATACCAGAAACTCCAGTGGACAAGACAGAGAATGAATTCGTACTAGAACAAGTAGAAGAAGCTGTCATTGTTCAAGAAGAAGAGTTGGTTGAAGATCTAGGAGATGCTGAACCTCCATGGGAATCCAGAACTGAGGAGAAATTCTGTCAAGGACGCTACAGTTGATGCTAAGGAGGGTATTGTACAATCTCCAAGGCAAGTTGTTTATGAAGAATCGGACGGAATGACCCAGGACACAAATTCCCTTGATGATGATAGTCACAAGTCAAATTCTCTTAGTAATGAACTTGCATCCGCAAGTGAAGTCTCTGAGATTGAAGAATCTTCCCCAGATGAATACGAAGATGATGCAGAGGTAGATTTCTCTCAACCTCCAATCTATGACTCGAGTGATGAGGAAGATATAGAAGACTTTGACCAGGACACAGATACAATTGTAGAGCCTTGAAAGGAAATGGAGGAATTCACAGAAGAGCACAAGGGAGTAGAACTTACAGAACCACCAGAAACACCTACCCTAAGGCCATTACCACCTAATACAAGCTTCAAGTGGGTACAATCCTTAACCTATAACTTTACTTATTCACTTGAATATGGTTTGCTTGAAACAGATGGCCAGCATAGAGCTCTTTACGGCTTTAAGAGCAAGAGGAAAATGGCTCGTACTCAGAGTTGGTGCACAAGGTTCAATAAAGTTCCACGCTTCACCTCGAAGTACACGGATTGGTATCATGCTCAATTGCATGGATCACGGAGAACGTTTGGTCACCATGGTGAGATTCTACTTTTTAAACCGCCCGGATGGAAACATATAGATCAAGACGGAGGCGAATTTAATAGCAAAGCTTGGGATCCTGGAATCTATTCTGACATTCGTCACCCCGGGAGCCTGAAAATTTGTCTAAAGCTGCTCAGAAGCTTTACATGCCTAGTATGGGACCCCGGAGGCTATTGGCATTCCAAGCACTGGTGGAGATTTTTGGACGAATTTAAACATAAGCTGCCATAGCAGGAAGCTCCTCCAATGTCCAACTTAAGGACTTTAACTAAAAGTGCTAGGTGGGAGACAACCCACCATGGTATG
>NC_029794.2:92242877-92247289 GCF_000816755.2 Arachis ipaensis
TATAACTTGTGTCTTTTGCTCATTGCTTTTGTTTCTGTATCTTTCATTTTGTGGTTTCTATTTTAGCTGTGTCGGACTTTCTCATCATCTCTCTCTTGGTTCTTTAGTGAGCAAGGCAAACCAAACATTAGAAAGCAAAGAGTTTCAGCAGAAGTACAAAAGAAGAATCTACACCAGATCATCTATCCAAGATCCTTCGGAAGAATAAAGCAAGGTTTGCATCATTCATATGAAATGTTTCTATCTCTCTAATTTCTAACTGTCTCTCTTAACACAAAAAAAAACCCAAAAAAATTCCTTTTTTTTATTAATTTTCTATACTCAAACAATATTTTATACTAAGAAAAAAAATCGTTGGTCTATTCTTTAGTGCTGAGAACGCAGTTAGCAACATCATAAAATTCAATGGCGGCGTATGCAGACAGGAATGATGCCAATAGGTAAAAATCTGAATCCTTATCAGAGAAGGATCAAATTAGGTGAATGAACCTTGGATGGTACATGTATCGTAATCAAATTTTGTGTTGCAAGATCATAACCTGGGGAGTTTAGCATCTTTAATTTGATTCTTGTTGGGTCGCTGTCTGATAAACCCATATTTCATGAGTTATTTTGTGCTTAGTTTGAGTGATTTATTCAATCCTTCACCCACTTATTCATATTAATTGCATGGTTTTACTTTCCCTTCCTTATTATGTGATGTATGTGAAAAACATGTTTCCTAAGCTTTAAAATTAATTATTTTAAATTACCTTTACTTCCATTCGATGCCGTGATTAGTGTGTTGAGTAGTTTCAGATTTTCAAAAGGCAGAATGACTTAAAGGATGGAAAAGGAAACGTACAAAAATGGAAGGAAAGTGCGAAACGGAGTTTTGCAGAAACTGGTATCCACGCGATCGCATAGACGACGCGATCGCGTGCCAGGAGCGAAAAGCAGCGACGCAGCCGCATGACTGACGCGGCCGCGTGACTTGAGCATAGCGCATTCGACGCGGACGCGTGACTGACGCGACCGCGCCACAAGGAAAACTCCAGATGACGCGACCGCGTGACCCACGCGGACGCGTGACAGAGGCCACGTATCAGAATTTACAGAATACGCCTCCAGCGATTTCTGAAGCCCTTTTGGCCCAGATCCAGGTACAGAATACACAGACTAGAGGCTATAAAGTGGGGGAATGCATCCATTCAGGGAGAGCTCGCATTTTTACTACTTTCCATGATTTAGATTTAGTTTTGAGAGGGAGATTCTCTCCTCTCTCTCTTAGGATTAGGATTTAGGACTTCTCTTAGTTTTTAAGAGTGACTCTCGATCCAAGTTTAATATTTACTTTAATTTATGTTTCCATGCTACTTTTACTTTAATGCTTTTATTCGTATCTACAGATGTTGCCCAATTGGCTTATGAATTATTCCATGTTATGATTCGAATTAATGATATTTGAGGTATTTCAGTTATTGATTGCTTTCTCTTTAATTTGTATTACCATTGTTTCCAATCTGAAGATATTTTATTCCAGCAATTTTACTTTTTTCCCTTTTGGTCCTGGTTAAGAAATCAGTAACTCAACAGTTATCAACCCCAACATAATTGATAATCGTTATCTTGCTAATTAAACTGAACTTCAATAATCCCAACTTTTTCTTAGGAAATAAATAGGATTCGAAGGTCAAACTAATTAGTCCCTTGACTTTCCTTTGCTTTAGTAAGGGTTAACTAAGTGGAATTTAGATTCAACTTTCATTATTGTTGAGAGAGATAACTAAGTTAGACTTCTAATTTCTCTTACCTTGCCAAAAGTTTGGTTTACAGTATTTATTTATTTTAATTGCCATTTACTTTACTTGTCATTCAAATCACTTGCTTCTCACCTTCTAAACCCCGATTGCAACCTTTATAGCCAATAATAAGAACATACTTCCTTGCAGTTCCTTGAGAAGACGACCCGAGGTTTGAATACTCGGTTAACAATTTTTAAGGGGTTTGTTACTTGTGACACCCAAAACGTTTGTAAGAAAGGTTGATTGCTTGGTTTAGTAACTATACTTACAACGAGAGTTTATTATAACTTCTAAACCATCAATCCTCAGTTCTTCAAAATGGCACCGTTGCCGGGGAACTGCTAACGTGTGCCTTATTATTGGTTATTGTAAATATTTTTCTTTTACTTGTTTATTTATTTCTATTTTTCCCTTTTATTTTTCATTTGCTACCATGAATTCTCACCCCTCTCGCTTTGAGTTTGGTTCTAACTTCGTTGAAGGAAATAGAAGTTAGGTGGAGATTTTTGGACGAATTTAAACATAAGCTGCCATAGCAGGAAGCTCCTCCAATGTCCAACTTAAGGACTTTAACTAAAAGTGCTAGGTGGGAGACAACCCACCATGGTATGGTCGCTTCTTTTTCAATTTAATTCTTATTAATTGCTTTCATTTTTTATTTTTTTTCATTTTACTTAATTGAACCTGGAATCATGCATAGAATTCATATTAATCATTGTATTATGCATTTATCTTACAAATATAAAAAAAGGGGATGCACGATGCGACCGCATGCCCCATGCGATCGCGTCATATTGCGAAAATACTATCCACCCGACCGCGTCATCCACGCGGCCGCGTGACCTGGAGATCGGCGTAAAGATCCAACGCCCAGAAAGTTAGGCTGGAATCGTGCGGCCCTTGTGCGTTTTGCACAAATTGGCCCACGCGATCGCATGCCCCATGCGATCGCGTCACTTCCGCAACACGCAATCCCACGCGACCGCGTGAGCGACGCGATCGCGTCGCATGGATTGCACATCACCCCAGAAGGAGACAGAGAGTTGCGCTGAAATGGTGCTGGAGTCGTGCGTTTAGCACAATTTCCAGTGACGCGATCGCGCGACCCACGCGATCACGTCATCCCCTCTTCCACCCCTTTCATGCGATCGCGCGCCCCACGCGATCGCGTCACTCCCATTTTCACCCCAACCACGCGACCGCGTGCCCCACGCGGCCGCGTGGATTCAAAAATATAACACCCTCTGTCACGCGAAACCCTACATTCGCGCACCCCCCCAATTCCTCTTCTCCCTCTCTTCTTCCCCAACCCTCAACCACCACCACCACAGAGCCTCCTGCTACCATCCCTACCAGTGATGACACCCCTTCACACCCGGCTTGACTGAGCATCAGGGACGATACTTCATTTTAATTGTGGGGAGGTCGCCATCTCTGGCGTTTTATTTTGGTGAACCACTACATCTCTTTTTTCTTTTATTTTGGATATTTTTCTGTATTTTTCTTTTTACTGTTATTTTCTGAGTACTTATACATTGCTACTTGTATGTATTTTTACTCTATTTCCGCATTTTGCATTTTTAGTCCATATTTTAGTTATTTAGTTTAGTTTGCAATTCTGACTTATTAGTGGATTAATTAGTATAGTTTACCCTTTTTAGCATAAGATAGCATAGTTAAATTGAAAAAGGAAGTAAGCTAGGAAATTGAACATAACAGATTTAAATCCATAAACCTTATATATATAGCATTACATCATATAGTTAAGTTGACAACATTTCATCAAGGAGGAACATTAAAAACTTTAAAGGCTACCCTAAATAATTTTTTTATGAGAATCATGGGAATTTTTAACTAAACCTGCATAACATATATGAATGATATATGATGCTTGAGTTAGAGAACACACAGCCTGTGAGTCTTGAGCTTAATTGTATGGTTGCATTCAAACCATAATTTCATTCCGTGTGTTTCAATTTTTTTATTCTGATGTTCTTTACTTTGCTTTAATCTATATGTCCAATTATAGAATATAGAATATAGGATATAGATACATACCAAAAGAATGATTGAGGCCATCATTTGATTTTAGCTCACTTACCCCAAAATAACCTACCTTTCACATCACCCTTGTTAGCCCCCTTGAGCCTTTAAAACCCTTTTTTTTTTCTATTTAGCCACACTACTAGCCTTAAGCAGAAAAACAAAATAAAATCCCAAGTTGAATCCTTGGTTAGCTTAAGATAGAAAATTATGAATAGATTAAATTGTGGGGAACCTATTGGGAACATGGATGATAGAAACAAAAGGTAGAAAAGTTGAAAGAAATAAAATAACTCAGAAAATTTGGAAAGTATGCTCATGAGAAATCAAAGTGATTCAATTACCATGTGCATTAAAAAAAAAATTATTTTTCAGCATTCAATAAAAGGGGATACAAAAGAATTCCTCAATGCAAAATAAAAGCAATGCACATGGGATAAAAATAAAATTAAAACATGAGCATGTAACAAACAAGTGGGATAATATGGAAAAATTGGTAAAGAAGCTTGTTCTACTAAATATGTATGTTAGGTGAGATCTTAGTCTAATTAAGGATTCACTTATTAGCTCACTTAGCCTTATACA
>NC_029794.2:92248044-92253677 GCF_000816755.2 Arachis ipaensis
TCCTTGAGAATGTGAATTAATTTGACTACATGTAAGCTTTATATATGAGTGGATAAATTGGAATTGCATGACTCATTTAGGTAGATGCATTTAGAATAGGTTGCGTTGCATAACATTCCACCACTTTTACCTTACCTTATTCTTTACCTTGGATTTAGCATGAGGACATGCTATTACTTAAGTGTGGGGAGGTTGATAAACCCATATTTCATGAGTTATTTTGTGCTTAGTTTAAGTGATTTATTCAATCCTTCACCCACTTATTCATATTAATTGCATGGTTTTACTTTCCCTTCCTTATTATGTGATGTATGTGAAAAACATGTTTCCTAAGTTTTAAAAATTAATTATTTTAAATTACCTTTACTTCCATTCGATGCCGTGATTAGTGTGTTGAGTAGTTTCAGATTTTCAAAAGGCAGAATGACTTAAAGGATGGAAAAGGAAACGTACAAAAATGGAAGAAAAGTGCGAAACGGAGTTTTGTAGAAACTGGTATCCACGCGATCGCATGGACGACGCGATCGCGTGCCAGGAGCGAAAAAGCAGCGACGCGGCCGCATGACTGACGCGGCCGCGTGACTTGAGCATAGCGCATTCGACGCGGACGCGTGACTGACGCGACCGCGCCACAAGGAAAACTCCAGATGACGCGACCACGTGACCGACGCGAACGCGTGACAGAGGCCACGTATCAGAATTTACAGAATACACCCCCAGCGATTTCTGAAGCCCTTTTGGCCCAGATCCAGGTGCAGAACACACAGACTAGAGGCTATAAAGTGGGGGAATGCATCCATTCAGGGAGAGCTCGCATTTTTACTACTTTCCATGATTTAGATTTAGTTTTGAGAGGAAGATTCTCTCCTCTCTCTCTCTCTTAGGATTAGGATTTAGGACTTTTCTTAGTTTTTAAGAGTGACTCTCGATCCAGGTTTAATATTTACTTTAATTTATGTTTCCATGCTACTTTTGCTTTAATACTTTTATTCGTATCTACAGATGTTGCCCAATTGGCTTATGAATTATTCCATGTTATGATTCGAATTAATGATATTTGAGGTATTTCGGTTATTGATTGCTTTCTCTTTAATTTGTATTACCATTGTTTCCAATCTGAAGATATTTTATTCCAACAATTTTACTTTTTCCCCTTTTGGTCCTGGTTAAGAAATCAGTAACTCAACAGTTATCAACCCCAGCATAATTGATAATCGTTATCTTGCTAATTAAACTGAACTTCAATAATCCCAACTTTTTCTTAGGAAATAAATAGGATTCAAAGGTCAAACTAATTAGTCCCTTGACTTTCCTTTGCTTTAGTAAGGGTTAACTAAGTGGAATTTAGATTCAACTTTCATTATTGTCTCAGTTCTTCACTGTCTAATGTTTAGGATTATTATTGGCGTATATTATCTTTTTATTTGTTCTTTGCTCCCTTAATTAATGTATATAGTTGTTGTTGTTGTTGTAGTATTTAAAAAAAAAAGAAAGAAAAACTATTAAGTGTCCTTGTAGTATTTTGCCTCTTATGTTTTGCCGTATTGATTTTTTTTTTGACTTTTTGAGAAATTTTAATTAGAACGGAAAGATCAATAATATAAGGCATCCAGATCTTATTAAAATGATTTTAAGTAATTAAAAATATATACCAATCAAAAGAATAGTTGATTTTAAGATGACTATTTACTTAAGTCAGCACAAGTCCATTTCTTACGCTACAAATAATCGAAGTATGACTAACTTATGATGGTGTTTTTATATGCTCTCAGGAGGTTTTTGGCAACCCAACAACACTGGATCCAAGGAAAAGAAGCAACTCTAAGGTTTCAACTATATCACGGGCAGGTAAGTAAATATATATAATATTATGTCATGTATCATAAATAGCATGTGAGTTGCAGCATTTAATTTGAACATAGGGAGACAGAGCTCTACCACCATATTTTGAAGTAATTTATGGGCATGAATTAGGGTCGTCATGCTACGCAATTGATGAGTGGGATAATTGCTTAGTGTTGGATATAGAAAGTAAAAATAAACAGAAGGCTATAACTAAGGGTTCAATCGAGCTGGTTAGGAATTTTTATTTTGTCGGAAAAGGGAATACTATACAGTTTACCTATGTGGGTTTTGGGATATTTTTCATTTCACTTTTCAATGAAATGAACCAACCAATTAAAATTTTTTCTGAAAAAAACTTTTATGTGGGGGACCGATTGGACCAAAACACATTGAACAAGGTCAAAAGAGCATTTCATCTAGATTACAGCAGCAACAATGACTCTTCCTCACCTGATGTTATGATACTTTCCGGGTCTGAACCATCCGAGCTTCAAGACTCATCAGATGAGGATGAAGATTCAACAATGGAGGGTAATAACCCTAACAATCCAATAATTATGTCTAATGAAACCAATTCAATCATTGAGTTGAGCGAAGACAGTTTTGAAAGAGAAGAAATAGTTGACCATAGGTAATGTGACACTTAATTTATGTATTTATCCATAAATTTTATTTCTAGATAACATTGAGATAAATTTTAGGATGGAGACTAACAATTTAAACTATCATCAAGCAGGTACAATCCAGAGGTTTCCTATAGAAAGAGATTGACAAGTACGGACGTGACCGGAAGTAGATTGGTAAGTTCATTATAAATAATTCATATCAACTTTATGCAAACACATCAAATTTTGATTATCCATTTACAATACATAACCTTAATAATTTCTCCCAAAACACTAACAATGCTTCATTTTTTGCAGTACCTAGGTGCTAGTTTTGCTGCACATCTCACTCTATTTGGACATGGTTCCATTTGGCAGATCGCTGGTCCATCATCTAGCGGAGACAACAATGTCTTTTTTTTCTATTTACTCAAAAGTCAAGGAAGAAATACAGAGTGAAGATTCGGGGTGGATTGTGCCAAATATTGTCAAACTTATAACTTGAAGAAAAATGACACCATTATCCTGAAGATGGACTCCTTGCAAAACCGCCGAATAGATCTGACAATTCAAAGATCTTAAAGCTTGCGGGTGATTGGGATCCTAAAATTTACATTCATCATATTTTGAAGTCATGAAGTGTATTGTTAATATTATACTATTTTCGATGTCTATGTTATTATGAAGTGACAAAGTTTGTATGTATAAGCTTCATCCAAAATTTGCTGGTCTTTTTTAGTATAGAGAACTTCATGGATTGAATGGTATAGCGCATGTGGTGCACGAATTGTGAATCACACTTTTCACAACGCGTACCACTAACCAGCAAGTGCACTGGGTCGTCCAAGTAATACCTTACGTGAGTAAGGGTTGAATCCCACGGAGATTGATCTTATCCAGGCCAATGTCTACTCTCATCATCCTCCTGTTGAAGGAGTCTGGATCATCCTTTAGCTGAGGTAGCTTTAATATCTCTCTGATCTTGTCAGGGGTGGTATGAACAATCTTTCCCCTGACCATGGTCTGAAATTCGTAGCAGGCTGTTCCAGATAGTCTATGCTTGTCAGTTTGCCACATATTAGCATAGAACTCCTGGACCATATTCCTTCCTACTTTCGTTTCAGGATTAGCTAGGACTTCCCAGTTCCTGATTCGAATTTGCTCCTGGATCTCCGGATATTCGTCTTCTTTCAGATCAAATCTAACTTCCGGGATCACTGATCTCAGACCCATTACTTTAAGATAATGGTCTGAATGTTCTTTAGATAAGAACTTCCCTTGATTCCAAAGTGGTTTTGGAACGCTCTCTTTCTTGCCTCTTGGATTGGATTGTTTTCCTTTGGGAGCCATGATCTTAGTGATCTCGGAAAAACACACCAAACTTAGAAGTTTGCTTGTCCTCAAGCAAAAGAAAAGAAAGGCGAGGGATAGAAGGAGATCGAGGTGCACTTGTTGATGGAGGAGGGGGGAGGCCGAACCCAATTTTAAAGGGGTAGGGGAGTGGGTTTTCGAAAAATTGGAAGAGATAAGATAAAAAGATTGAGTTGAAAAAGATAAGATAGAAGATAGAGTTTAATTTTGAAAAGATATGATAGATTTTTGAAAAAGATAACTCTGAATTTTGAAAAGGATAATATGGATATTTGAAAAAGATATGGATTAGTTGAAAAGATTTTTGAGTGAAAAAGATAGATTTGTTTTCAGAAAAGATTTTGAAAAGAGTTGGATTGAATTTGGAAAGATGGATTTTTAGAAATTAAGGATTTTAGAAATCAGGGTTCTTGATATGTTCATGTAAAAATCATGCATTGAAGCATAAAATTTGAAATTAAAATGGAAATACGTGTGGGATAACTGGATTTGGCTCCTCCCTGTCCTCCTGGTGTTTGAACGCCCAAACACTGCTTGTTTTGGGCGTTCAACGCCCAAATGCTGATCTCCTGGGCGTTCAGCGCCCAGTTGCTGCCATTACTGGCGTTCAACGCCCATTGGGTGCCTGTTTCTGGCGTTGAACGCCCAATTGCTGCCCTTACTGGCGTTCAGCGCCCAGTGGATGCCCATTTTGGGCGCTGAACGCCCAAAATGCCTCTTTACTGGCGTTTTCTTGCCATTGAGCTCCCTATCTCTGTTTTGTGTGCAGATTCCTTCTGTAACCCTGTAAACTTATACAAATGATGCTGTACCTTAGTGTCAGTGAACTTTATATAAACAAATAAAAATAAAAATAGGGCAAAAATGCTTAGAGGATTGATGCCCCATGGCTGGGTTGCCTCCCAGCAAGCGCTTCTTTATTGTCTTTAGCTGGACCTTGCTGAGCTTTTAATCTAGCTTCAGCCTTGAGCATTCTTGCTCAATGTTGCCTTCAAGATAATGCTTGATTCTCTGCCCATTGACAATGAACTTCTTATTAGAATCAATATCCTGAAGCTCCACATAACCATATGGTGACACACTTGTAATCACGTATGGTCCCCTCCACCAGGATTTCAGTTTCCCGGGGAATAGCCTGAGTCTAGAGTTAAACAACAGGACCTTCTGTCCTGGTTCAAAGATTCTAGATGACAGCTTTCTGTCATGCCATTTTTTTTATTTTTCTTTATAAAGCTTGGCATTTTCGAAAGCTGTGAATCTGAATTCCTCTAGCTCATTTAGCTGGAGCAATCGTTTTTCTCCTGCTAATTTGGCATCAAAGTTTAGGAACCTGGTTGCCCAATAGGCTTTATGTTCCAGTTCCACGGGCAGGTGACATGCCTTACCGTACACAAGTTGGTATGGAGAGGTCCCTATAGGGGTCTTGAATGCTGTTCTGTAAGCCCACAGAGCATCATCCAAGCTCCGTGCCCAATCCTTTCTACGGGTACTTACTGTCCGTTCTAGGATTCTCTTTAATTCTCTATTAGAGACTTCAGCTTGCCCATTGGTTTGTGGATGATATGGAGTGGCTATCTTGTGGCGAATTCCATACCGAACCATGGCAGAGTAAAGCTGTTTATTGCAGAAGTGAGTGCCCCCATCACTGATTAGTACTCTAGGGACACCAAACCTGCTAAAGATATGTTTCTGGAGAAATTTCAGCACTGTTTTAGTATCATTGTTGGGTGTGGCAATAGCCTCAACCCATTTTGATACATAGTCAACTGCCACCAGAATATAAGTGTTTGAGTATGATGGTGGGAAAGGTCC
>NC_029794.2:92253737-92254039 GCF_000816755.2 Arachis ipaensis
TACAGACAAGGTTTAGACTTTCCGGATTCTCATGAATGCCGCCATCAGTTCTAGCTTATACCACGGAGATTCTGATTAAGGAATCTAAGAGATACGCATTCAATCGTATATAGAACGGAGGTGGTTGTCAGGCACACGTTCATGAATTGAGGAAGGTGATGAGTGTCACAGATCATCACCTCCATCACAGTTAAGCGCGAATGAACATCTTAGATAGGAACAAGCGTGTTTGAATGGAAAACAGAAATACTTGCATTAATTCATCGAGACACAGCAGAGCTCCTCACCCCCAACAATGAGGT
>NC_029794.2:92256959-92269466 GCF_000816755.2 Arachis ipaensis
TGGTGTAGAGATCCACTTCTGGGGCCCACTTGGTGTGTGCTGGGGTTGAGACTTAAGCAATTCACGTGCAGAGGCCATTTGTGGAGTTGAACGCCAGTTTTTGTGCCAGTTTGGGCGTTCAACTCCAGTTTTTGATCCTTTTCTGGCGCTGGACGCCAGAATTGGGCAGAGGACTGGCATTGAACGCCAGTTTACGTCGTCTATTCTTGTGCAAAGTATGGACTATTATATATTGCTGGAAAGCCCGGGATGTCTACTTTTCAACGCAATTGGAAGCACGCCATTTCGAGTTCTGTAGCTCCAGAAAATCTACTTTGAGTGCAGGGAGGTCAGAATCCAACAGCATCAGCAGTCCTTTTTCAGCCTGAATCAGATTTTTGCTCAGCTCCTTCAATTTCAGCTAGAAAAATACCTGGAATTACAGAAAACCACACGACCCATAGTAAAGTCCAGAAATATGAATTTTTCCTAAAAACTACTGGAAATAAACTAGAAACTAACTAAAACATATTCAAAACTATATGAAATTAACCCCAAAAAGCGTATAAAATATCCGCTCATCAGCATGCCACTGCTGCTGATCTTTACATTATAACATGACGCAAAATTTGTTTACCTATTTACAATTTACATATTCACCATATATTGAAAAAAATGGATTCAGCAATAATTGGATAAAATATAGTGAATACACCATTCATTATATTCAAAAAAATAGTGCCCATGTACAGTCACAATGAAAACAGAATTATTATTATAAAATATATAGTTAAACTTACTCTACAGTAAATCAACTAATCAAAATTTTGTGCCACTAACGTCAAAATTGTGTATTCAGAGAACTGGGTATTTGAGTCTCAAATTGACATGAGATAGAGCCAATAAAATCCAAATATTTTTGAAATTACTTTATCTAATAAAAATAAATCAGTCAAATAAAAAATCATGAGTGACTTTGTGGTGTACATATATCATTGTCATCATTTTAACAAAGAATGAACTTTTTTAATACCTAAGCTATATTAGCCATTATAGGCAAAATGCACCTAAGAAATCTATCAAAACAAAAGAAATGGCCAAAAGATCACTTCCAACCTGTTCAATACAGATATATCAAGAAAATACAAATCAATTCAACAACAAATGAATATTCAGTCATCTAAATTCCATAAAGCATTCACTTGGCAAAACCACATAAGTTAAGGAATAAACTAAATTGTGGAAGGAGAGATTTTTATATCATAAAAGAGCTACTGCATTTTATTGAATTTCAAAGAAATAAGTTCAAACATAAAGGGCTAAATAGCTAATTTGCCTAGTGGCTAAGGATATTGTGTCCACACCCTAGCACTTAATCTATTACATAAGAAAGATGCCCAAAAAACAATCCAAACAACTTATACAAAACATGACAACACACACATATTCTCATCTACTAGAATCCAATGCATCAAATGCTATTACATGGACACAACCAAAATACCTAATGCCCTAGATTAGTCCTAATCAGTAGCTCTAGTTAACTGCCATGGGCAGCCACCTCAATTAACCCCATGTCCAGAGGAGCCATCATTCCCCGAGCCACGAGACTCCTCAGCTTCATCAAATTGCAGCCTCAAGGATCTTCTCAACCTCTTCAACGAAGGCTTCACATCTTTCTCAAAATCAAGAGAGCCTCGATTAAGGCCAACCACATACTCCTAGTGTAAACAATTGCATGAAAATATAAACCTAATTAGAGGGATAATTAATAAGTTCTAGTCAAAGGAACTTGATCAGAAAATTAAGTGCATTGTCAAAAAAAAAAATAAATTGGCAACACCACTCACCTCTTCACTTTCATCAACTTCATCACATGAATTTTCAGAACTATCCACTTCATTTAACTTATCCACCACAGCATCAGTAGACTTTCTCTTGAGGAGAGGACACTATTAAATGACACAACATATTAGGTTCAATTTAAACACGACTAAAAAAAGGGTGAAAAGTAATACAGAAAAAATAATAGAAGAAACTGGAAGTATGGAACCTTAGCATCTTCATCAACTCCCAAGTTAACAACACTTGATTTTGGTTCGGTACATTTAGGCGAACCAGCAAAGAGCTCAGAGCAGCTGGAAGGAGTCAATCCCAATTTCGGTGATTCGGTAACCTTAGAGGGTTCCCTAAATGATCTCTCTCCTTTTGGTACAAACCCAGCCTTAGATAATACAAAGCACATCCGATATAAGACATGAATAAAGGTGGAACAACCAAAGAATGAAAAATTTAAGAAAGAATTTATTAAAATAAAACAATAAGTGCAAATTCCATTTTATACCTTTTCAGGACTCAAATCTGAACCAGAGAGTTCAAACATTCCAAGTATTGCAGCATGATCACAAACACACCTCACTGGATAAGTCCCTTTGAATTTCTCCATCCCAACAGGCCTACTAAGAACCTTGAAAAGCATAGTTTTTCCAACAATTTCTTGGAATATAGGAGGAGACTGTATGCTAAACACAACCTACGAACAATATAAAACAGAGACAATAGAAAAAATGAATGGGTAGAAACCGAAGGATAAGAAAACTCTTTAACAATAAAATCAGCGCATAAAAAGAACATAGCATTCGAGTGACTTACATCAACATCCTTAAGATGTTGTTCAAACACCTGGGAACAAATCTTATTCAGTAGGTAACTTGCCTCACGATCAAAGAGGACAAAAATAGAAACACCGTGAAATCCTCAACCAACACCTTCACTCTAAACCTGGATTTTTTTTAAGATGCACATAAATACTGGCCTAAGGTTAACAACTACGCAGAAATAATTCACTATTTAACGAAGCACAGAAGAAGCATTGTAAAATATTTATACCTAGGAGTCACATTTGTAACATGGATGTTGCAAAACTGACAAAAGTAAATCTCAGATTCTGCCTGAACACCTCTGCCACACACACAAGTAGAGTACCACCAAGGACCATCCTCAACTATTTCAGCTATCTTCGCTAGTACAACAAAAGTTCCAGCCTAAAAATATAAGACCAGGTCTATAAATGTTAAGACATTATAACCAAAGATAGTTGTAATACAAACTAAAACTGAAAAACTAAAATAAATACTAACATCATAGTATTTTCAAGTACAAAGAAGGAAAAAAGCATTAACATGGTTACAAAAACAAAGCAGTTTTTACTAACGAATAGAAAAAGAAAATTTAACACAAATTATCAAGAGTAAACATGATTAAAAAAAAATTAAACTGGTTCCAACCCGGTTGTTATCATCAAGCGACTTCACAGTACACCTAGGTGTGAGCTTCATAAAATCTTCTTCTATTCTGATATTTTTTCTAGATCCAACAAAGGCAATAGGTTGGGATGTACTAACTCCATGTGGAATAGAACTGTTAACAAATACAGCACCAACTTAAATAAGTAAACCATGACAGCAACAACAAAAAACATAACAGAAACTACATGTAAAAAAATACCTTTTCCTAAAAGCTGCCACCTCTGGGATGTCAAGATTAAATCCTAGCTTTGATGCAAACATAACATTCTGAAGTCCAACTTTACCTAAAAAATATATATATATATACATTGGTTACAGGAATATAGTGGTAAAACCAAGTGAACTTGGATAACTGACACACCTGAAATGAAAATTTACATGATACAAACCTCTAAAAACCTTAACTTTGGCAAGCTGTAAAACCACAACTGGCTGTTCAGCATACCCAAAAGACAGAAATTGATTAAGTTCGTCAACATATTCACCAAATAAGGCACACCGAATCTTGTGACTGAAAACGACCAACAAAATCACCTACACTATTAGAAACTTGACTATACAAACACACTGAAAACAAAAAAGAATCTCAATAAGAGGAAGATGTAGAAATTAAATAACGCTAACTCATTTTCAGCAAGTTCTATCACAGCCATCTTCATCTTCTTTCCATCTTTATCATATTCTTTCTCTTCCGACATAGAGACCATCAGACCCACCACATCTCAAATAAATATTAAAAAAAAACTACTAGGAAATAATGACAACAAAGCAACATTCTACAAATCACAAAGAAACAAGACTGCAATCATTCTAGCCAAAAAAAAGTATGAGCAAATAGCACAACATATCAACTAAGAAATCGGAATCCTCTTTGGTTTCCAAAAGTTCAGTGAATGGAGAGATTGTAAGAGCAGATTTTGGAATAAAATCACAGATAGCATCCTTAACAGTGGTCCTGAACTGAAAAATCAACTTAAACTGATGCCTAGTGGCCCTATAAGATCCTTGGTTTGGCACAACAGAGAAGAGCTTCATTACATATACTCGACCCTCGGAGAGAAGTTGTTTGAATCTGTAAATCATAGTCTTCCGAACAGTTACTTGTATCTTGCACCCCTACCAATCAACATAAATTATACTAAAAATATGATAAATGACAAATCAAACACAGAGAAAAATAAATTTAAATGAAACAAAATTTCAGACCTCGATATAAAAAAAGCAAGGAGAAACACATCTAAATACAAAACAAAAAAACAGTCAAAAAATTTTAATAGATTTAGACCACTATAACTCACAGATTCATCAACCAAAATCATCTCCATGGAATTTGGGAGAAGCTGACCAGTGAAAGTTGGAACAGTCCAAAGCCTAATCACCCTAACTTTGAGGTTCCATGCTTCCTTCTCAGGATTAATCTCATTAACCATATCCATGGCAGTTGTCATATTGAAATGCAATTAGAGGGATGAAAGAGGGAACAGATTTTAGTAAATCAAACAGCAACTAAGAAACACATACAACAGCAACATGAATGTGAGAAAAATCTGCCATGATCAATGGGTTCTGCCTTTATTTATAAACACAAATCAATTTAGTAATTTGAATTTCGAAATCGATAGAACCCTTATTTTGGGAGGGAAAAAAAGAAGCAACATAGACATTTGAAAGATATTAGTGTTGATTGACATTGGATATCAATCGAAAGATATTTGCGGGCCCACTAAATAATCCTATATATAGGACCTAAAAGCAAACAACAATTGATACACAAATAAGGTGTATAAATGGTAAGCTATATTAACCCTAAGTTAATAGGAGAAGAGGGGATGGGATGAGAAGAAGATGAGAGAGAAGAGACAGATAACAAAGACAACATGAGGTAACACCTAGAGAAAAGCGAGAACTAAAAATAAAAAGAAAACCTATGCATAGATTTAGGAGGGGTAGACCTAGATGATGACAGCTTTTAGTATAGATATCATTATTTGATTAGGCTTCCTATATAATTATATTTCCAATGGCAAATATATCATATTCCCAATAAAGTTACACACAAGATAACTATCTATCTATGTAATGAAATACCAAAAACAAAGTGGCCATCAATAAAGTTCAAAAATTGAGCTCAAAAGAAAAAAAGATATACACTTAAAAGGGTGAAAGAAAAAATAGAGTTCAGTTAATAAAACAAACTATGTAAAAAAGTAATACAATAGGCCAAAGAAATGTGAAAAAACTATGAATCAACAAATGGGTTATGGCTTTATGTATAAACATATATCAATTAAGAGATTTGACTTTTGAAATACATAGAATCTTTACTTTGGGGTGTAGGGGGAGACGAAGTAAGTAACATGGAAATTTAAAAGATAATTAGTGACCTCAGATATCTAGACATCTAGTGAAAGATATTCAAGGCCCCCAATAAGTAATCCTCTCTATAGATACTAAACTAAGAACAATAGATATAAATCTAGAAATATGCAGTAAATAGCCGCCCCTACCATAGAAGCTTCATAAAATTAAATGTCTAAAATATATCATTTTAAGAGTTAAAACAAAAGAGTTAAGAGTTTCATTGCGAAGCAAATTGTGAAAAAAAAAAAGCAGAACAGCAACACTAATTATTTAGTTAAAGACCGAAAAAGAAATAGAGCATCAATAATTCAAAGATGAAAAGCTAATTTAGCATCATAAATAAAAATAAAATAAATAACACCACGATACCAAAAATTCAATCAAAGCAAACTCTCACAAGATTTTGTTTATCAAATAATAAAATAAAATTCAGATATATGCAAAAGTAAAAAATTAGAAATTCGCTCCCATCTAAACAGAATAAAATTTTGGAAAAAATTAAAAAATAAAAAATAATGAAACTCACCTCAACCTCCAGCAATATATAGAGGTAAAAACAATCAAAAACTTTTTTCACCTACCAATTAACAAATGAAAAAACAAACCAAACAAAAAAAAGTTTATAATGATAATAGTGAATGAAATAATAAAAGATCACGTCATTGCTTATAAAAAAATTATTAGGCAACTGAAATTCAAGGTAGTAATTTTTTTATTTAAAAGAATAATATGTTTTCAGTTTTGGTATGTATGTTCTCGTCTAAGTTAAGGGACAAAGAGAATTGGTAAACTAACAATTGCTAAAACACTAACAAACTTTTTAAATTAACAACACCAAGGAAGTAGAAAGAACTTAGACAGCTGTGATTAAACCAAAGGAAACTGAATCTGTTTATAAACACATCCAAGTGGATAAAGTGCAAAAAAGCTATAATAATATCTTAATAAAGTTATATTAGAGTAAAAATTTACATATGCCATAAGATAATGCTTAGTTTTTTATTTTTATTTTTTTTTGTCCCTAAAAAGAGAACACTAAAAAAATGGCATTTAGTAAATGCACAAACATACCAAGGATTAGTCAATGACTGTGGCAAAATAAGATCGAAACTTGTTAAACGGCATTTAGTAATAATAATAACGAATGAAATAATAAAAAAGTAAATAATATAAAAGGAGAATATGAAAAGGTAAAGAAGAGATATTTGGTGGTTACAGATTCAATAGAAAGAAAGTGCATTGGATTGGTTTTTATAGAATTTTCTACTTTTTAGTACAAATTTTTTAAATATAAATGCATAAAAATTAATAATTTAACAGTTAAAATAATAAAAGTTAAGAGATCCAGTGCGAACCAAATGGTGGAAAAATGAGAAATATAAGAGATAAATAGCTCCAATCTGAAGCAAATGAGGAAGCCAACAGTTGAAATTGAACCATATCGAATTTTATGTTTTTCCACTTTTTAAAAGAAAAGAACTTTATCATTCAAGTGCATAAATGATATCTTCTAAGATTGAGAAATATAAGAGTCAAAATTAAGGAATATGGTATCAGTAATCCAAAGATTAAAAAAATGATTTAGTATCATCACTGAAAAAAATAAATATATGGTTTTTTATTAAAGTTAAAAATTTTATCTATCAGATACCATCTTAAAAATACACGTTTTACAGGTCCAATGTGACAATAAAAGTAAATTTCATCCAAAAATATTAATCAAAGAAGTTCAGACATCCAACAAACTCAATGGATTATTTGGAAATGAAATATAAACTCCATAAACAAAGAGATCACAATTTATCACAGTTTATACACAAAGAGGTCAAAGGGAAAAATTTTTACCTTAAGTTTCTTAAAAATTTTCTGACCTCATTTCCATATGCAGTAAAATTGTATTGCTGAGAACTAAAACCAACAACCACCTCAATCGCTCTCTTATAATGGTTTCCGCCGTGGCCTCCGCAATGCCTCCGGACACTATTCTGAGGGGTCATTGACGGCAAAAAACAGTAACGTTTAGGGCTTCCGTCGCCACTCCCCACGGCTTTGACTGGACTAGATCCCGATTTCACTGGGCATATACCGGCATTTTGAGTAATTAAAGAAATCGCCTCTTCCTCTTCATAGATGCTGTCGGTGTCACTGCAGCCGTTTACAGCATCCGTCCACAATGCTTTTAGAGAGATATCGCAGAGCAGCATTGAGAGAATAGTCAGATTTGAAGAGAAACCCGAACTGAAGGGAGGAAAAGGAGTTGAAGGGATAGGATTTCAGAGTGAGAAAAACATCGAGAGAGAAGGAGAGAGTGGGTGTCTCAAGCAAAAGCAAGGGATGGTAGAATGCAAAAAGGGATCGAGAAGCAGAGAACTGGATTTGAGAGTGAGAGCAACACCGTGAGAGAGAGAAAGAGAGTGTGACACAAAGGAGAGGGAAGGATTGAGGTCACAACACCAACGAAAAGGATCCAAGCCAGAAGGAGAGAATAGCCGATCCAAGAGAGAACGAAGGGAATGAGGGGATTAGGATTTTTGAGAGAGATAGAGAGAGGAGAGACATCGTCAAATGAAAGATAGAGAACAGTGTCTTCCATTTGACACTGTCTCTCCTCTCTCTATCTCTCTCAAAAACCCTAATCCCCTCATTCCCTTCATTCTCTCCTGGATTGGCTATTCTCTCTTTCTGGCCTGGATCATTTTCGTCGGTATTGTGACCTCGATCCTTTCCTCTCCTCTGTGTGACACTCTCTTTCTCTCTCATTTTCTCATTCTCTCTCTCACGGTGTTACTCTCACTCTCAAACCCAGTTCTCTACTTCTTGATCTTTTTTGCATTCTACCATCCCCTTGCTTTTGCTTGAGACACACACACTCTCCTTCTCTCTCGATGTTTTTCTCACTCTGAAACCCTAGCCCTTCAACTCTGTTTTCCTCCTTTCAGTTTAGGTTTCTCTTTAAATCTGGCTATTTTGTCAATGCTGCTCTGCGATATCTCTCTAAGAACACTGTGGATGGATGCTGTAAACGGCTGCAGTGACACTGACAGCATCTATGAAGAGGAAGAAGCAATTCTTTAATTACTAAAAATGCCGATATATGCCCAACGGAATCGGAATCTGGTCCAGTCAAAGCGAGCGGGTGGTGACAGAAGCCCTAAAGGCAAACGTTACTGTTTTTTGCCGCCAATGACCCCTCAGAACAGTGTCCAGAGGCATTGCGGAGGCCACGGCGGAAACCATTATGGCGAGTTCGCGACTGAAATGGTAGACCTCGGATGAGGGGCTGGAAAAGTGGGCCGAACACAACAGAAGTTCTTTAATTCCAAATGTTCGCTCACCAGAACAGGTTAGATATTTGATGATTACAGATTCAATAGAAACAAAGTGCATTGGATTGATTTTTATCAAATTTTCCACTTTTTAGTACAGAAGTTTTTTAAATATAAATGCATAAAAATTAATCATTTAAGAGTTAAAAAATAAAAGTTAAGAGTTCCAGTGCGAACCAAATGGTGGAAAAATGAGAAATATAAGAGATAAATAGCTCCAATCTGAAGCAAATGAGGAAGCCAACAGTTGAAATTGAACCATATCGAATTTTATAGGTTTTTCCACATTTTAAAACAAAATAACTTTATCATTCAGGTGCATAAATTATATCTTTTAAGATTGAAAAATATAAAAGTCAAAATTAAGGAATATGGGATCAGTAATCCAAAGATTAAAAAATGATTTAGTATCATCACTGAAAGAAATAAATATCTGGTTTTTTTTTTATTAAAGTTACAAATTTTATCTGTCAGAGACCATGTTAAAAATACACATTTTACAGGTCCAATGTGACAATAAAAGTAAATTTCATCCAAAAATATTAATCAAAGAAGTTCAGACATCCAACAAACTCAATGGATTATTTGGAAATGAAATATAAACTCCATAAACAAAGAGATCACAATTTATCACAGTTTATACACAAAGAGGTCAAAGGGAAAAATTTTTACCTTAACTTTCTTGAAAATTTTCTGACCACATTTCCATGTTAAGTAAAACTGTTTTGCAATTTGAGAACCAAAACCAACAACCTCCTCAATCGCTCTCTTATACATCTTTATCGACGAAGAAATCACATTATAAAAAAGTTAATTGGCATCCAAATATCAACATAAGTGGAGGATAACATTGTCATAATCACATACAACTTAACATTGTCATAATTCAATCTCCTTATATTCAGCGCATTAAACCTCCTCTGAGAAAATCAATAAACACATCAATAAATTAAACTTTCTTCTTAATTAATTGAATGGTTTAAGCGAAAGGAAACTAACCAAATCGCCTTCAATGACGTATTTGGAGACTTCATCTCTAAGAGTGATGAGATCCTCTTCGCTGAGATCCTTAGTGACCTTGTTGTCCATGCTTATATCGCAGAGAATCTTGCGAGCTCTGCTCCTTCCGATTCCATGGATGTACTGTAGCGAGAACTCAATTCTCTTGTTGTTCGGAATCTCCACTCCGCCAACTCGAGCGCACTCTATGCTTAACTCTCTCACCTGAGCACACAAATTCGAAAGTAAACAAACAAATTTCAGAAATGTAAGGTAGAGTTTGTTTTATGTTACCTTGGGAGGGTTGAGAACAGGGAAATAGACGGCTCTGGAAAGAGGTCTAGGGTTTGAGATTAGGGCGAGAGAGGGAGCTATAGGCATCGCTAGCGTTTGTGCCATGCTCGAGTTGTTCTTCTTCTTCCTCTGCTGCTAGAAAAAAAAAAAATAGTATCAGATACCATCTTAAAAATACACGTTTTACAGGTCCAATGTGACAATAAAAGTAAATTTCATCCAAAAATATTAATCAAAGAAGTTCAGACATCCAACAAACTCAATGGATTATTTGGAAATGAAATATAAACTCCATACACAAAGAGATCACAATTTATCATAGTTTATACACAAAGAGGTCAAAGGGAAAAATTTTTACCTTAACTTTCCTGAAAATTTTCTGACCCCATTTCCATATGCAGTAAAATTGTATTGCTGAGAACCGAAACCAACAACCACCTCAATTGCTCTCTTATAATGGTTTCCACCGTGGCCTCCGCAATGCCTCCGGACACTGTTCTGAGGGGTCATTGGTGGCAAAAAACAGTAACGTTTAGGGCTTCCGTCGCCACTCCCCACGGCTTTGACTGGACTAGATCCCGATTTCACTGGGCATATACCGGCATTTTGAGTAATTAAAGAAATCGCCTCTTCCTCTTCATAGATGCTGTCAGTGTCACTCAGCCATTTACAGCATCCGTCCACAATGCTTTTAGAGAGATATCGCAGAGCAGTATTGAGAGAATAGCCAGATTTGAAGAGAAACCCAAACTGAAGGGAGGAAAAGGAGTTGAAGGGCTAGGATTTCAGAGTGAGAAAAACATCGAGAGAGAAGGAGAGAGTGGGTGTCTCAAGCAAAAGCAAGGGATGGTAGAATGCAAAAAAGGATCGAGAAGCAGAGAACTGGGTTTGAGAGTGAGAGCAACACCGTGAGAGAGAGAACGAGAAAATGAGAGAGAAAGAGAGTGTGACACAGAGGAGAGGGAAGGATCGAGGTCACAACACCGACGAAAAGGATCCAGGCCAGAAGGAGAGAATAGCCGATCCAAGAGAGAACGAAGGAAATGAGGGGATTAGGGTTTTTGAGAGAGATAGAGAGATGAGAGACATCGTCAAATGAAAGATAGAGAACGGTGTCTTCCATTTGATGCTGTCTCTCCTCTCTCTATCTCTCTCAAAAACCCTAATCCCCTCATTCCCTTCGTTCTCTCCTGGATTGGCTATTCTCTCTTTCTGGCCTGGATCATTTTCGTCGGTATTGTGACCTCGATCCTTCCATCTTCTCTGTGTGACACTCTCTTTCTCTCTCATTTTCTCATTCTCTCTCTCACGGTGTTTCTCTCACTCTCAAACTCAGTTCTCTGCTTCTTGATCTTTTTTGCATTCTACCATTGATGATTGGACTTTTGACGGTTTAGAATTCACAATAAGTCTCGTTGTAATATAGTTTCTAAACCAACATTAGTCCTTTCATACAAAAATTTGTTTGTCACAAGTACAAACCCCTAAATTTATAAACCGAAGTATTGAACCTCGGGTCGTTCTCCCTAGAAATTGCAATAAAGTGTTCTTGTTATTGGTTATGAGGTATTGTTTGGGGTTTATAGGATAAGAGACATGAAATGTAAATGGCAATGAAAATAAACTAACAACTAAAAGAGGCTCTTGACAAGGTATGAGAACTAGAAGTCCTATCCTAGTTATCCTCCTCAATTGTGATCATAAATTGTTCATTGCTACCACTTAGTTAACCTCTAATCATGGAGAAAAGTCAAGTGGATGAATCAACTTGATTCCACAAGTCCTAGCCAACTCCCAAGGGAAAGACTAGCTTTAGTGGTATCCAAATTAATTAGCAACTTCTAATTATCAATCAACAAAGGAATTAGATAACTCAAGCGTCACTAATTACTCCACCAAAGCCAAGAGGTACAAAATATAACTCATATCTAGAAGAGGCATTTCAAAAAATACATAGAAGACATTAAAGGTAAACATTATTAATTGCAAGAATTAAAGGAACAAAATCTAACTAACAACTAGAAGAAGTATTTCATCAAACATATAGAAGGCAATAAAAGTAAACAACATGAATTGCAAGAATTAAAGAGAGATCTAACTAGAATAGCAAGAGATCAACAATAGAAAAAGGAATACAATTATGAAACAACAAAGAACTTACCAATTGCATTGAAGAAGAAATGTAGATCTACAAAAGAAAGTTCATAAACTACAACTAACAATACAAAGGAATTACAAGA